>NC_136798.1:39328027-39528027 GCF_951216825.1 Electrona antarctica
TAGAGAGTGTTCCATTTGTAAGTTGAATCAACATTGATTTTACAATATAAATCGGAGTCCCAGAGATAAAAATGCCATTAAATGGGGGCCCGTATAGACTTGAAAAAAGTTCCCAAAGGAAGACTTTACTTTGACGTGAAGTCCTCATCAGTAGCTCTGTTTACATCCGACTGTCACTTTGATCAGAGGTTCTCAACATGTGGGTCGCGAGCACTCGGGGGGTCGCCAAATTGTTTCCGGGGGGCGCCAGATTATTTTCTGAATGTGTAAAAAAGAAATGCAACTAAATGGCTGGAAAATGGAAATTAAGAGTTTACATAATGGATAAACTTTCCATAATGATTATATCTGGTTTTGGTGTTTATTTGTCTCATGTCTCTTGGGGGTCACAAGAAATGGCCAAAGCTGTTGTTAATAAATTATGTTTCAGAAACTAAAATTGTTGTATGAGTTTAATACCATTTAATAACTCTGCAGCCCACTTACTTTCTAGCTCAGCTGGTTGTGCTGACTTTAATATTTTCTATGGCTTTTATGTGGTTAATTCACTGTTTGACTTTATTTATGTAACTCTTTTTCCATAGCCAAACCTATACTTCTGCAGACTGCATGGCAGAAAGGGGTTACTACCATGTAACATGGCCATTTTCCATTGGCTTATTGAGAGCTCAGCCCTCACCTACCTTGCATATAAATACATCCCCAAATGCTGCCATTGTATGACTCTGATGAAGATCATTTAGGTCGAAAAAACGTTAGTAATTTGTTTTTATACTAGCACCTAAATAAAGGGCTTGAATTGCATCCTCTCCTTCGAGAATTTGTCCATGTTTGTTCTATAGGTGGGTGTTACCAGATTGTTGTTATCGCTCACTCTAGTAGGCCTATTGTGGCTGTGTGGAGGTAAACCGTAGTTAGTACAATCTAACAAGATATGCTAAAAGGATAATGAAAGCCATTGTGTCCATTGTGGTTGTACAAAATCCCCTCACTCTCTAGCTGAGAGTGGGGTGGAGTGGGAGCTGAATATAGCACCGAAGTCTGACGTCAATATCGGTAGAGGGCGCAAATCCACGGGTTCATGTACTTTTTATTTGCATTGTAATCCCCATAGTGGGATTTTAGATCGCCTCATATAATAACTGTTTTTGAAAAATAAACAAATCATCCAGGCCGCTTCACTCATATGGATATGAAGAATCAACTGACTGAGAGAAAACGCTATTGTTACTGCTACTGAATTAGTTAAATTTTCGCTAGAAATATACTCATAACATATATGAGTGACTGACTGTTGCAAACAACAGAGACACCTCCCTGACAATAACGCAGAGACAGCTTTTTTATTGTTGGAACACAATGCTTATATGAAACAATTTTAAGATGAGCCCATGTTATTCTCCATAGAGAAATTACTTCCGTGAACCAGGGGAATCGAGGGGATGAGCGAGTGACGTCAGGACTTCGGCTCTCTGTACCTCATTCCTCATCTAGTGGTGGGTGGGGCCCTATACTAATTAGGCACACCTGTGGCTGGCACAGGCGGTAACTACTCCCCCTCCTCCCAGCAGCCGGCCTCCTACCAGTACAGCTCCTCCACCCAGCTACCGGCCTCCTACCAGTACAGCTCCTCCCAGCAACCGGCCTCCTACCAGTTAATTAATTAGGCACACCTGTGGCTGGCACAGGCGGTAACTACTCCCCCTCCTCCCAGCAACCGGTCTCCAACCAGTACAGCTCCTCCTCCCAGCAACCGGCCTCCTACCAGTATTAATTAGGCACACCTGTGGCTGGCCTATATAGGCACAGGCGGTAACCTCACAAACATTGTGCCTTCTATCAGAAGTATTGCAGGAACCCTGAACGTTGTGCCACAAGTTGATGCATTATGTAAGTTTGCTCCTTTCTGTTGTCCTTCTGAGTATTTGTTGATTTCTTCAAGTTGATGCATCATGTAAGTTTTCTCCTTTCTGTTGTCCTTCTGAGTATTTGTTGATTTCTTCAAGTTGATGCATCATGTAAGTTTTCTCCTTTCTGTTGTCCTTTTGAGTATTTGTTGATTGCTTATGCCTAAGTTTGTTTGTGCCTTTGTTTTCTGCACTGATACCTTGTTTCCTTTCTTCAGTTAAAAATCATCATGTCCAACATCATTCATTCACCATTCTGAATAAATATACCATGTGCTCTAATAGGCAGCGTCGCGTCTCCGTCACCGTCAGGGAATGTTCCCTTTTTAATCAATGAAGGGTGGCTCCACTGCCCGCGTGACGCGTGCATTCAAATTGAACCGGTGCGTTTTTTGACGCACGCGACGGAGACGCAACGCGTCCGGTGGAGCCCTGGTGTTAGGGTGTATGTACAACCAGCAAACGTCCTCTATTACTTAGGGTGCACTCACACGGTTAATGCAATTCTCTGTGCTCGTTGGATCAATGCTGTGTTGTGTCATGGCCGCCCAATGCATTTCCAATGGAGGTCACATGGTTTGACACAACATAGGGGGAGGGGTCTGTTGTATCGCTTTCAGCTGTGTTTCGACTGCGCCCCTCCCCCTCATACAACACAATGTTGTGTCAAACCATGTGACCTCCATTGGAAATGCATTGGGCGGCCATGACACAACACAGCATTGATCCAACGAGCACAGAGAATTGCATTAACCGTGTGAGTGCACCCTTAGACATACTGTACATCCAGCAAACATCCCTTTACCAACCAACTTTCAGTGGTCAGATGACAATGCAAACTAGATGGGAAATGGCATTATATAATGTGTATCAACCAGTGTACAACTGCATATCCCTGACCCAACCGGCTGTATTTTAGCTTGACTTTTTATCCTGCTATACTGCAAATGTCTTTTACTTTCAGGGCTCCAAAGGGGCAACTACAGAGCAATAGCAGTGATGATCTCGGTGTGCTTGGTCCATGGAGGAGTGGGGCCTCCCAGACTACTCAGCCAGCCCAGGATTACATTCAGATTCAGATTCCTTTATTTGCCATTGTGTAAAACACAGGGATTTGCTTTGGCATTTGCGTGTGTGCATTCTATTTTCCTTTTTTCACATGACGTTAGACATTAGATAATTGACACTGCAGGTGAAAAAATGGGTTGCAAAATCGTGGGATAAAAATGAATAGAGAGAAGGAAAAAAAAGAATACCTTACTACTAAAGTAGTTGTATGCCTATTACGTATTAATGCCTGCCAGTCACTGACTTTTGTATGCACAGCGGGAGGGAGGAGTTAACTTGGGTGTGATCTAGGCCCTAAAAACCAGTCCGGCTGTACAGTTAGCTGTTCGTCAGCAGGCAGAAGAGAGAGCGGTGGGCTATTTCCGCGACTGGCTCACCAACGTAGTAGAAGGCATGTGTCACACTTTAGTATCTGCAATGAAAATGGCAACTGAACATAATTCACAACCAATGACGCAGTGATGCTGTATAAAATATCTGTGCCACTTTAAGTGCACTCAAACATCACATCTTTACTTTTTACAGGTGGAGACGCAGTCCTACTTGTGGACGGGGAGGAGCCCGTCCTGGTGTCTTTGGAGGACGTTATTATTATTATCATTAAAAAAAATTCAACCGGTGGCAATTGCTGGAAGTGTAGGAAGTGTAAATCTAAATGCATTTGTCTCATCATGAGTGAGGAACATCCTTTCTTTACAAGAAAAACAGTTTGGACACTGTGTTGCTTGTGTAAAAACAGACAAAGTTTTGCGATGCCCATTGAAAAGTGAGTATGATAATAAAGGATACCAGTTTACGAGTCATTTGGCGCCAAGTTGTTCGCAAACATGAAGTGCGTGCCCGGAGGGGGGCCGCCATATTTCGACCCCTGCATTGACCAGCCAATCACAATCATGGTCCCGCTTAATAAGCCATATGATGGGCCAATGCTGCATAGCAGGGCTCGCAATATCGTGGAAAGAACTGTAGTGAACTAAACTTAAATCCTCAATTCCAATAATCTGAATCCCTACAAGTTGTCATGGCCTTCCAACCACTTAAACAACAAGGTCAAGCACTCCCAGACACACTCCGTGACAAAACAAAGTTCCTTTCCTCAATCCGTCCCAGAGGAGCAGACTGCCCCCCCCCCCCCGAGCGCGAACAATGAGGCCATGATCTAGCTCGCCATTATTTGTAGTGTACTGCCATTATTTGTCTTATATTGAGTGTCCAGGAAGCACTTTTTACCCTGTTGCATAAATGATTGGAGAGGCCAGGCGTGTCCTTATTTCTGTATCATTTTATTAAGGACAAAGCTTAGTTACCAAATTCATGATCAGTCCACTCCAGAGCCATCCTAGAGCAGTCCCCGCATAGCTGTCCCCGATCTCATCTGGAACCTGGCTATAGATCTCACTCTGACTGACTCTGTTGATTCTCCCTGGATTCTGGATCTCCGCACATTTGAGACCCTCTTTATAATTATCCAAATAGTGCGTGTAGGGTGTGCACCCCAAAGCCCTTGTATGTGTGTACGCACTACGCACGTGCATGTGCGTCCCCAAATGTGTCTAAACCACCGCATACTAAGTAGATGGTCACTTCTATAGATTATTAACACAATGGTATCCACGGTTCAATACAATAGCCTTTACAATTTCATAGCAGACCTTTTCAATTGATCACATAGGCCCTTCTTGGAATGTGGCTGTGGGCCAGCTAATATCAAGCCTCTCAGAGCTCACATGCAGAAACTCAGCTAGTGAAGGTTTGTCCTACACAAACAGTATATGACATTATACAACATTATATGGATATTTCATCGTAATGTGGCTCTGTAATATACGACAGAACTTTTGGCCTCATGACGGCATGCTGGCGATCCACCTTATCCGAGGCACTGGAGGTCCTTGTCTCAGAGGTTGTCTTGGCCTGTGCTTTCCTCCACAATATTTGTTTGGCCAATGGTGATGTGACTGTCAGCCCAAAGAGCCGCGGACTGAAGAGCCTGGTCCCCCTGCTCCACTTGACCAGGACACCGGGAGAGCAGTGGGAACCACATCAGAGACACCGGGGACAGGGAGAACACTGTGAACCACATCAGAGAACAAACGTGTGCCCAGATATTGGAACCTAGGCAGCCACACAGACTATTGGCAGACCATGATTATGCCAACATTTTGTTTTGTTTGTTGTGAATGCATTGTGGACTCAGAGAACCCACCACAAATAAGATTTGCAGTTAAAAATGTATGTTGTGGAAATAAAGCTATCAACTAATGGCATTACTGCCTTCTGTGATTTGTTTACGATAGATATAAAAGCATTCTTCATACTCAAGAGTGACTGTGAAAAGGCTCTAACGGCCAAGGTTCCAAAAAGTTGACGAGTCCACGATGCAGTTTTTTGTTTTAACCTCCAAACATGCAGAATCATACAAAACAAAAACAAAACAAAAAAGACTGGCCAAAACAGAGCTTCAAATAACAGAACTTATGAACACTTGACAGCTAACTAAATGAAACAATCCAGGAATTTAAGAAACTACAGTAGTAAGGAAAACCTTCTGCAAAGGCCCTGGTAGCTCTCCCCTGGATGTTTTCAGTTCACAGTGAGGCAAACCATCACCTGATTGCTAATTGGTAACTCTTATAACTTAACCAATTATAACTTAACCAAGGCCCATAAGTTCACAGATATTGAAGTTATAAACATAATCAATAATGTTTCCCATGCAGGTGCCAATTCCTTCACAGATAATAATAAAGCCCAAAACATGATACCAACACACACCCCTCTCTACTCTCTGCTTGGCCCTACCAACACACACCCCTCTCTACTCTCTGCTTGGCCCTACCAACACACACCCCTCTATACTCTCTGCTTGGCCCTACCAACACACACCCCTCTATACTCTCTGCTTGGCCCTACCAACACACACCCCTCTCTACTCTCTGCTTGGCCCTACCAACACACACCCCTCTCTACTCTCTGCTTGGCCCTACCAACACACACCCCTCTATACTCTCTGCTTGGCCCTACCAACACACACCCCTCTCTACTCTCTGCTTGGCCCATTTCAATCAACAGGTTTGCCAGCATTGCAGAGGAGAGACAGGTGACCCCATAAACAATTCAACTTCCCCAGACAATGTCAATAAACAAATGTTTAAAACAATTTGAGTCATCCTGTTGAGATGGTTTTCTGATATACACCTAGGAAAACATGCAACGCCGCACATCAAAACCTTTGCATGTGTGCAATCTTACTGTCTATGCTCCCCACTGCCCACTGTCGGGACCCAAATTGTTATGGGTCCCTTTACTACGAAATTCCTTAAATTAGAAAACAAATCTTTAAGAAGTAGTGAAGATAGCTGATTGTGCGCTTAGTATCTGCTACTTTCACTAGTGTGGGTCCTGGGCAAACGTCTAATCTCCCACATTACCCACAATGTCCTATAAAGCAAATGAATCTCAATTAAAGGAACAAAGCAATCATATGAATCATCAACTTAAATGTCTAATTGTTTTCAACAATGCCATAGCGGGCCATAGGTTGAGTAAACTTTCAATGAAATAGATAAAAAGAATAGCCTAATAATAATAATAATAATAATAATAATGTGTGCGTATGTGCGTGCGTCTCAGGTATGCTGGCTATTTGACCAGTCGAGTGATGTAGTTATTATAATGAACAGAATACGAACAGAACACACAGAAATGGACAGTGGAAAAGAATGGTCAACAGAATGCACATCTGATCTCTGGTGCCACCTAGTGGTCATGTAAGCCTCAGTCACCCGACAAATAGTGTGTGTGTGTGTGTTTTTTTTTGTCAAACATGCATGCACACATTAAACACTCTCACCCCCCCTCCCCTCTCCTTTGTTGTCATGGCAACATTCACATGGCCTGGTTGCCCCCCCCCCCCACACACACACACACACACACTGTCACTTAGAGAGAGAGTACCTCCTCCATATCACCCCCCTCTGCAGTCTCCTCTCTCTCTCTCTCTCTCTCTCTCGTACATTCTTCCATCATCAGTAACGTCATTCCAACGCGTCATTAACTCATCACCTTCAGTCCATCCCTATCTCTTTCTATCTCTCCTTCTATCACACCCTACCACCCCTCCCCCACCCCCAGGTTACAATACATGAATGGATTCCTTCTCTCTCACTCTGGTAGCTTATGTAACACAGTTCTCCTCTCCTCTCCCCTTTTCTCCTTTACTTTTCTCCTCTCCCCTCCCCATCTCTCCTCTCCTCGACCATCCTCTCCTCTCCTCTCCTCTCTTCTCCTCTCCTCTCCTGTCCTCTCCCCTTTTCTCCTCTCCTCTCCTCTCCTCTCCTCTCCTCTCCTCATCTGTACCTCTTTGTCCGCAATGACCTCCTCAGGTATCCCAGCATGCACCTGGTTGAAGTCAGCAGCAGGATGTTACATAACAGCAACTGTCTGTTTCTCGGCCAATCAGAACATCTGTTGTTCTGTAGCTCAGCCACTCAGTGTGTGTGTGTGTGTGTGTGTGTGTGTGTGTGTGTGTGTGTGTGTGTGTGTGTGCGTGCGTGCGTGCGTGCGTGTGCCTATAGTGCGTGCGTGCGTATGTGCATGCGCGCCTGTGTGTGTGTGTGTGTGTGCGTGTGTGTGTGAACCCAGATTTGTCTCAGAGAACTGGGACACCATCTGCCCCCCCCCCCCCCCCCCCCACACACACACGCACACACACATTCTCTCTCCCTCTCTCACATTGGTAGCTGCGTTAGCAGTTATATCGTTCACAGCCTATGGAGAAACAGACCTCCATCTGTCAAATACTAAAACGTTATGTTGTATGCCATCACTGTCAGGCAACAACCTCCTTCTCCTTCTTATTCTTCTTCATCTTCTTCTTCAGCTGACGTCTCGGTTCACCATATCTCAGTCTGTGAATGTGACAATCTTTAGGCAAAACATATATTATGCCTGTCAAATGTTTTCTGTTATAAGTTGGCAGCCACTTTGAGTTTGATTTTCAGCCAAATACATTAATGTACTACCAAAAAACTAACTCACGTGGATGGCAGAGCTTATACACACAACAACAGTAGCCGATTCGACTGGTATCAACCGACAAGACCGCAGTTATCAGTTAGGATCAGCACGACTTTTTCGGACGAGTATGGGCATGCTCTGCCGACCCAACGGCTCAGTCGGTAGTTCTCCGTGATTATTTCGCTTGATAATCACTGATGTCCTGGTCAAGGTTTCCCCCTGGTGCACGTGTCATTTCCAACTATTGTCGGCGCATGGAAACTAGGAGCTACTAATATATACTATTCTCTGCCTATCGGGACGTAACTCGGACGGCGCTGAGTCGGGTCTGGTGGCCTTCGCAACGCTCAAGGCCACCAGACACGGCGCGCCTCCGTCAGGACATCAGTGATTATCAAGCGAAATAATCACAAACGGGTGACAACAGAGGTGAATCATGAATGAGTGCTTTGCTTTGTGTGGACGTTGACACGTTGTCTCATTACAGATTAAATGTTAAGTAACAGCAAGTTGTGACTGTTAGATGTGCATCTGTAATGATAAAACACCCATCGATGTCCGGAACAAGACTCCACCTCAAACCTCACTGAAAGTGCACCACAACACAGGATGATGCACAAGCTTGTACCTCAAACCCCATTGATACTATAGCAGCCAGACTCTCATGGTCGGTTCTCCTTGAGCATATTCCATGAAAATAGCTTGATGTCAGTCGGGGCAGTGTTGATTTCGTCGACTAAAACTAAGACGAAAAATGTTCGTCGACTACCTTTGTAAAAACAGTCATTGCGACAGCATCAAGGCCCGCCAAAATACATTTTAGTCAACTTAATCAACTGTAGATTTAGTAAAACATTCCAGGTGACTAAAATATGACTAAAACTAAATTAAGTTTTATTCCAAAGACTATGACTAAACAAAAATAGAAATTTGCTGCCAAAAACAACACTGAGTCGGGGGGAGACCGTGCTACAGGTGCCAAATATCTGTTGTCCGGTTTCGCGTTCTAGAGACTCGGACAATGTAATGGTCGTGTAGCCCTAGCCTGGCTAATAAGCCAGACTCAAATCACACTGTTGTGTGGTATTTGAGTCTGGAGATGCTGTGTATGGATCTTGTTTCCTGGGGGGCGGGTTCAAACATTTTCTCTTTGACGCAATTGGTCAGAGCTACTGTCAGTCAAAGGTCTCAAGCATTGAACGTCACTGTACCAAAGCCCGCCCATATTGCATACCGTGTCCCGATTGGCCACACCAGTTCTCTGGTGTAGGAAATGGGCGTACAATTGAGCCTCTCCAGACCGTAATCTGCCGGCAGGCAATTTTTTTTTTGCCAACGGCTGATTCGGTCTGGCTTATTAGCCAGGCTAATGTAGCCCCACACTGAGCTCCCGGTCTCCAAGATGGCGGCTGCTAGTCACACACGCTCTGCTACCGTGTCATGTTTTGTTTTGTATTTTAGCCTTTAAATTATCCAAGCATCCAGGTTTATTACTCTGTATATTGCAGAAGATTTTGTAGCACTCCTGCTGTTTTAAACACAATGTTTTTAACACTTTTTATATAGAGCGTCGCAGTCCCGCCCCCTACCAGATGAGAAGGGCTCCGGCACAGCTAGGGAAGGGGCCTTGCAAGATCAACAGGAAAATATTTGGTACCAGCAATATCGGGGGGGGGGGGGGGGGGGATCTTCGTTGCTCTGCAGGGGTGCTTAGTGGTCAGACAACCCGAGTAGTGTATGCCTGTAGAGGCTGTGTGTCCTTTGCCTTTGAAGAGTTTGATACATGCCTTTGAAGAGTTTGATAAGAGTTTGATATGTTGATGCATTTGAAGAGTTTGATAGAAGAGTTTGAAAAGTTTGATACATGCCTGTTGATGTGCTAAACATTCTTTAATTGTCTTTATCTTGAAGATGCCTTTGAAACCCTGCCAAATGACATGATGGCAGATTGGCAGTACCTGCACTTCGTGACTTGGTCATTACAGAGGTGATGAATACTTATTTTTTTAAAAAGAGTGTGCGGCGCACATCCTGCATTTGGTTGCATCTTACAGGAAAGTTCTCTACAGTCCCTCAAGAACTATCGTTGGGAGGACTTAGTTGAGGAATGGTGGACAAGTGCACCAAGCCACCAACATTACACAAGTTCCATGCAAAGTGCTACTTAAAAATCTTTGAATGAGCTCACACCTAATGACACCACTGAAGCTAAAACCAAAAATATTAAAAACGTGTTTGAACGTATAAAAGCTGTCACGTGCGCATGTCAGAGGGTCAGTAGCCTGGAACTCACCTATGCTTTTTATGGCATAGGCAGCTCCCGGCAGGATTCGCCGGGAGAAACTATGCGCAGCTGCGCGACATGAGACTAATTACTTAGAGCGACAGTGTGTGTCAATTTAACAAAGGTGCAGACGATCAGAAATCAGCAGAGAGTGAGAGATGTTTGCACTACTCTATGCCGAATTGAAGTGGACTCGGACCCAGACTTTTAGAGGGTCGGTGACCAGTGGGTCAGTGGATTTTCTCGTGCTACAACTTGAATAATTTTTGAAAGTATTAATGCTGTACCGTAAGCCATTTTTTAAACACAGAGTCAGAGTTAGGGTCAATGGGTTTTTTGGTGATGGCAGCCAAGGAGGTAGGTCGCATTTTTCCGCACTCTCTACAACAAAGGAGGAAACACCACCGGCGCTTGAAAAACATCCTCAAAGCCAGTAACTATTTTATGATGATGTATGCTGTAATTCTTCAAGGATTAATCTACATCGAATCCTGTGCAGAGGATTTTGTCAACAAATGGAGTTATACCGAGACGCTGCATCGTTTCCAAAGATGTCATTTTTTCATCCTGTCTGGATGCTGTACCATGTATTGTTTTTTCATTCTTTTTCATGATGTCATGCATTTGCACGTATGAAATTAAAAATAATTATGCTATCTTATAATTAAACTGAGTGAGCATTAAAAAAAACATCAATTGTCAATTTGATTCATTATGTTGTGGACGTAATTAAGAATAAAGTACATTCAAACAATCAAGTATGCACCCATTTTCCGCAACTCATGTAGTTGTGTTCAACATAGGTTCAGGAGTAGAGACCACCCTCTGCTTATCACGGCCACTCCCCGTTCTCAATCGCTTCCCCATCTACCACACTTGCCCTCACTCATTAGCCACTCCCCATTCACAATCACCCGTATCCACTACACCTGCCTCCACTCACCATAGCCAATCCTTGCTGCAATCACCACGGTATAAATACACCTGTGATATCTCAGCCAGCTTGTTTGTTCTGCTTCACAACAGACCAAACATGGATTGTGAGTAGCTGTGGCGATCCGTTTGGAGCCACCGTTATTTCTAAACAACAACATTGAACCTGTCAAGTCCAACTTCACATGCACGCCCATACACACACCTCTCCGTTGTCTCAACCACTAGGAATCACTCACGCACTCACGGCAGGCGACGCATGGAGCGTCGTTGTATGAATGGAGGCGCAGAGTGGAGGAAGAGAGAGAGGAGGAGGAAGTAGGACTCACGGCTGCAGAAGTGTGCGTTAGTTAGCTCTAGCTTGCATCGTCAACAGGAGAGGATCGGCTGCACATCAACTCAGAGGTGGAACAATGTCGTTGAACGACTTTCCAGGCATGAAGGCCTCAGAATATGGGATGGACCCCATTCTGGCCGTGGCCATTGGGGCGGCCATGGCCCTGGGGAGATACACTCTCCACTATATCTATAATAATGCCAGGATTGACGTGAATATGGAATTGATGCCGTTTCGACAGGTGAGGGCCACTTACAACATTGATCCACGGAACCCAATCCCAATGATACCCCATACCTTCACCTACGGGAGCCCTCCACCGGTAAAACCCCACCATCCTCCACCGGATGGTGGGGTTCGTTGTCGCCTCACTCCGCCACACAATATGTAAATGCTTCCGACCCTGATCTCTCATTCTCAGAGTCCCTGATGAACAGTACAGAGGAGGAGGATGCTCGACAACGAGTACTCAAAGTCTTCCTGGACGAGACTGTGGATGAGGACTTTAAAGGATTTTAAGCCTTAACGATTGGAGTGTGGAGATCCGTTTGGAGCCACCGTTATTTCTAAACAACAACATTGAACCTGTCAAATCCAACTTCACATGCACGCCCATACACACACCTCTCCGTTGCGCGTCTGTGTGCGTTAGTTAGCGCCAGTCGTCAACAGGAGAGGATCGGCTGTATTCCAAGTCAGAGGTCTATCTCGTATTAAGCGCAGCAAGAGACGAGCTACGACCACGTCGCATAGTAAACACAATCTGTCTGGTGTTACTGCTGACGGTGAATGGCCAGAGCGCCGTAAAACCCGGACCGGAGTGGAGTTTTGACAGGTCGGTTGGAATCACTGTTTGGAAAGTTAATTTAATAAAGAAGAGGAGTTTATTTTTGCTTGGAATATTTTGGAGCCTCATTTATTTTGGAGATTAAGTATTATTATTTTGAGTACCTAAAAAGGAAGTTTTCAGTTGATTTTGTTTTGTTTTGGGGGAAAGTTAAAACCCAGATTCTGGATTCTTTGGTTCAAGTTTTCTGTGGGTTGAATATTTGAATTGAACTGAACTGGATATTAATCTGAACTGCATTCCCTTGCTCTACATTTTTTTAATATAAGAAAACGCAACTTTGAAATACTGTGTGGTGTTTATTTATTATTGTTGTGAATTGTGATTGCCTAATTGTGCATTTAAGAGTTGAATTATTGACAAATGATTTATGGTTTATGGTTTCCTGCTCTATATGTTTAAGGGTTCATGGGAGGGTATCTCTTCAATTAATATAAAAATGCTATTGCAGATATTTAACCAATGACTTCAAATGTATTTATTATTGCACATAGCTAAACAGTAAACACATCTTGTGCATTGAATGTTTACCTATTCTGGTTATATTTGTTATTTATGCATGGTTACTTGCCTCAAAATGGCTTCCCAATCACTTGATTGTTTTTTCCTGATGACGACCACACCCCCTATGGAGTCCACCTGTTGTTGCTCCCCTATAAGTGTGTGTGTGTTTGTCCTCTGGCTGGTTTATTCCCTGAAGAAGACCTCCTAGGTCGAAACGTTGGATTCTGAATAAATAATACAGCCTCGTGGCTACGTGTGTGCTGCCTTTTTCTCATTTTTACTTATTTACTGCCTTAGGCTGAGCTCACACGGTTAATGCAGTGATTTTTGTTGTGAGTGTCATGGCCGCCCCCAATGCATTTCCAATGGAGGTCACATGGTGTGTTGTATGGCTTTCAGCTGTGTTTCGACTGCGCCCCTCCCCCTCACACAACACAATGTTGTGTCAAACCATGTGACTCCCATTGGAAATGCATTGGGGCGGCCATGACACTACCCAACGAGCATAGAGCATTGCATTAACTGTGTGAGCTCAGCCTTAGGCCAGCACCTCACCAACACTTGTGCGCGCCCTTTCCTGCTTTGTCTTCATGGGAGGGTACATGCACCC
Organism: Electrona antarctica; assembly: GCF_951216825.1. Taxonomy (NCBI): domain Eukaryota; kingdom Metazoa; phylum Chordata; class Actinopteri; order Myctophiformes; family Myctophidae; genus Electrona; species Electrona antarctica. The sequence continues at coordinate 39,341,537 of NC_136798.1, forward strand.
TTTGTAGGGTTTGAGTATTTTATTTAATACTTTATTATTGTCAGGCCCCGCCCTGACTGGCACCCCAGCAACCAAACAAAAGGGTCAAGGAGGTGGAGGAGGCCACCCCAAACTCCTCCTTCCTCCTCAATTCTCACTCTTCCTTCCTTCTCTATTTCTCTAGGAATCCAGGTGTGGCAGTGACGGAGCAGAGACGACCGACCGCTCCTCGAGTAGAGCAACGATGGCCGTCAGCTCCCAAGACTTACTAGTGAAACTACTATTAAGACATGCAGGAGCAACAAAACTTTGTTTTCAGTGGTTTCGGACACAAGGGATGTGTGTCTCGTACAACCAGACTTTACTGAAACTCAAAGAGATGGGTGAAACTTATGACAAAGAAATCCTGGAATGGAAAAAGCCATGAAGACATGGTAGACACTATTAAGTTAATCAATGAAAGATACGTCATGTATGTCTATGTACAATCAGAAATGTACGGAGAACCCATAATGCAACCGATCAGAATCACACTTTCTGGAGATCAGCTGACAAAGCAAAATTCTGACAAAGCCATATACGTTCAATCAACAACAGCAACACAAAAAAAAGCAAGACAGGATGTAATCACAACAAAAGCGACTGACTTCCACTGCAGTATGAATTTCAATGATGTCGTCTATAATGTTCTACACCATATCTTCCTCCCTTGACTTTGGCACAATGTATCATCTTCGGAACAAGATTAACAGGAGAGATGTCAATATCCGTCCTGGGTCAGTTGCCCAGGACGGAGATTGATAAACGGGACGGAGATTAATGATATCAAAACCGGTCGCATCGCTCCACAGCCTAGAAGCGCTTGTTGCCCAATCCTCGGTGTTGCACAACAGTGACACGTCATAGAAAATGTTCCCTGCCTGTTTAGCGGACGAAAACGAAAATCTTAAAACGTTCATAACTCGCGATCTAAATCATCCCATCTAATTCTGAAAAAAGATCCTGTGTTAGACGGCGCTCCGCTGTCCAGTCGCTAGTCGCGATAGATTTATTCTTACCTCCCGTTGTTGTCGATCGACTCTAGAGTGGTGTGGCTATTGTTAGCTGCTACACAGACATTCACAACAACTTCCGGTGCCCCGGTAAAAGTGGTCCGGGCGCTATAAATGATGGGCACATTTTATTAAAGGTCTGACATTGTCTTGCAGTGTCAGGAAGGGCTATGTTTTTGATTGAGCCACTGCTGGATCCAGTGAGTATTATAATTTAAATGTAATGGCCCCTGTCAAGACTAGGTTAATACACTCTAAATTCCACATTCCGCACAGCTGTAGTTAGATTTAAGAACGGCGTTCTCATTTTCTCAACAACAACAGACGCAAACAAAACCGGTGCACCAAACCCACGAATCAAGCTTATTTTAATGTGTTTTTTTCTTCTTGTGAGATGGATGTCCCCACAAGCCTGCGAGCCAGGGCGGGATGACCATCCTCCAGCAGGAGAAGGACCTCCGCACCAGGGCGGAGGTGCTGGTAAAGGAGAGGAGCCAGAGGGTGCAGCAGCTCCAAGCTCTGCTGGTGTCACACAAACGCTGGGTGACACCTGTGCTCCGAGCCCTACTCCATCGATGAGGCCTCAGTCCCCTCGCTGGAACAGCTCCAGGCCTTCCGCCGTCACATCGACAGCCAGACGGCAGAGAAGAGAGGAATCCATGCAGTACAAAAATAACTAACGTGGAGACGTGTTGTTTATTGTTCCTTAATAAACGGAGGTTTTCTCCAAAGAGAGTTCTGGGTCCGTCTAGTCCCTTCACAACGCAGATAAGAGACAGACTTGAATGTGCAGGTGTGAGGGCATTTCTGAAGAGGAGGCAGACGACGAGGGGATGGCACATGATGAGGAGACTGTGTCGGTGTTGGAGGTATCATGTCAAATTGTCAATCATCTGTCAAATAAATATGCCTATTTATTTTGTCTACATTGTCTAAGACGTCAGTGATGTGGTTGTCATATAAAATATACTTTCCTTACAGGAGGAAGCACCATACCTGTATGCTGGACAGACCCAGCCGGATGATGGCCAGCATGCCAATGCAGTGAGTGCCAGGCCTAGCCTATAACTTGAGGACATTCACCTCCAATGCACAATTCCTGCTGCTGTGCAAAGTGATATGTGTTTAACAGACTTCAGAGACTGTGAGGAACCTATACGCAAAACACCTCAGAACCCAAATTGAGTTGGGTGAGGTCAACATCGAGTATCGAAGAAGGAAAATGAGGAAGTTGGACCTCGAAATAGAGGCAATGGAGAAAGCAAATATGGTCATCATTTCAATGCAACACTGTAGGCATGACTGTAACACAATGTACTAGTAATCATATTGTCCCCACTCTCTCCTAAGGTTCCAATTAACATCTCCAAATAAATAAAATAAAAAAATGAATAAATGCACGTCATGTGTCTCGTTAATGTAGGCTACAGTAGGCTACATATAATTATTTGTCTGGGATCATATCGTTTTACATTTTTTTATTGGTTTTATATTGTTCTTAATTTTAAGGTCAGTTTAATATTAGAGTATAAATAATATAATATATTATATCTTCTGTGAATGTGGTTTATCTTCTTAAATAGCAGATCTACAAGCTCACAATGCGTCAGACTCACAATGCGACTGCTAATTTCAAATGGTCAATGTACTGTATATAATGTTTGGGGACCTCCTGGGAGCCCTTAATTTGCCCCCAGAGGGTCCGCAGACCCCACTTTAAGAGCCACTGACTCGTAGATTATGTCAAATTAGTCTCAGTTGAGTTTTGTCCCTGCTGGGTTTCTGTCCTCAGAAGACCCACAATGCCGCTCGCAGGACCACTGGAACGGCAGGCGTACCCCTCGGTTCGGTTACCACGACAACGGCTCGGTTCCGTTGACAGCTAAAAAGGCCACCCAGACAAAAGCAAGCATGGCTGACCGCCGCTGGTTGCCTGGCAACCGCTGCCCGTGGGAGAGTGCCGGTCATGCCAAGGATCCCCTGGACTGTGCGGTGGGGGGTCCAAACAAAAACAACCTTCTACCTGGCATGTGTCCTGTACTGTATTTACAATTTACAATGCAGGCATTTAGCAGATGCTCTTAATCCAGAGCGATTTACAGTAAGCAAGAACAAAAACATGGTAATGTAATGGTAATACATCAAATAAAAAATAGTCACCATGAATCACACGAAAGCTAAGAACCTAACAGTGGAATGTCTATATAATGAAACTATGCGTATACACTTTAGAGTGCTATACATAAAATGCTATCTAAATTACATAAATTGAGCCTATGCATGCATACGCCATAAGGTTGTCGAGGCTAGGGCAAGTGCTACGTGTGTATGTGTGCGTGTGTGTGTGTGTCTATATTAGGGACAAAAAAAGTATGCACATTTGATTTGAACCATGGCCAGGTTAACGATTCAGGGGCCGGTGCCACTTCAGCTATTTTCAGTCGTATCCTCATTTCTGTCTACTCATTCTGTGTCTCAGAGGAGGGCTGTGGATAGCCTGGCTAATAAGCCAGACCGAATCAGCCGTTGGCAAAAAACAATTGCCTGCCGGCGGATTACGGTCTGGAGAGGCTCAATTGTACGCCCATTTCCTACACCAGAGAACTGGTGTGGCCAATCGGGACACGGTATGCAATATGGGCGGGCTTTGGTACAGCGACGTTCAATGCTTGAGACCTTTGACTGACAGTAGCTCTAACCAATTGCGTCAAAGAGAAAATGTTTGAACCCGCCCCCCCGGGAAACAAGATCCATACACAGCATCTCCAAACTCAAATACCACACGACAGTGTGATTTGAGTCTGGCTTATTAGCCAGGCTAGGCTGTGGATAGTTCAGAAACCCAGCAACCAGTGACACCATCGATGGGGAATCCAAGCTAATAGAAATGGCAGGTTTTCTATTGGTGAAAAGTTGGCGTGCAGTGTGCTCGCTACAGCATCTCCTCAAAAGTATTTGAGGATTGTCATTTGCTGAAATGTACTGATTTTGGATAGGGATGCACAGACATATCAGCCACTATACAGGTATTGACCGATATATTTGCTATTATCGGTCATCATTGGTCAATTTCAATCGGTCTGTCTTGTCCTTCAAAGACAAACGACAGCATTATGTAGTTATAATAATGCGATTGTTAGGATGACCGTCTTGCAGCTGAAACAGACAGTACAGAGCCAAATCATAGGTTGCAAGCAAACTAGGTGTATTTATTCACCTTTGAACATAAAATAAGGACAAGCACAGCATGCAGCTCTTCCCCTCAACACAGACCTTTATCAACTGGCAATTGCCAGCCTTTTATGCTCAGCTGAACTAATGAGCCAGCATGGACTATACCATTAGAAGGGTGTGTTCTAAACCTATCATTCAATAAATATAGCACAATAAATACATAAATAAACACACAATAAATACATCAATATCCACAAGTACAGTATATCAAAAGTCTCCATGAATTACTACACAATAAAAACATCACATTAGATATATTGCACTTCTCAAAACAATTTGTACCTAGTCCCTATTGCATGTATTATATTACCCACATTGCACCTGCCCCTCGTTTGTTAAACACCAAGCATTTCTCCAGGTGTTACTCGTTGGCTGAGTGGCCATCTCAGCTCTAAGCAGGAAACAGTATCCATATCCAACAATAAAATCATGACTGGGCAAAATTCAACTGTGCAAGTTAATAAAGTGCCAATAGGCTGTGCAAATATCATTCACTAAATTAATTGAATACATGTGCAAACATAGTAACAGAGGTCCTCTCTGTTACATGCATTCAACAACATCTATTTACACAATATTGTCATGAGTAGATATGCAACCCATTCGATTACATAATGTGCATGTAGGTTATGTGAAGGACAGACAGAGGGACACACATGTCACGCTCCTAATACCACCACATCGCCCTGGTGCACTCTGGGAGATTGCACCACTGCAGTCACCTCCTCTCCTCTCCTCTCCTCTCCTCTCCATTCCTCTCCTCTCCTCCTTTGAGGATGAGCTATAAATAGACGAAGGGAGAGGAAAATCATGTTTTTTTCACACCTCCACAATCAATACATGATGAGTCTGTTTTTCCATCCCTCCCTCCCACGGCACCACACAGTCACACATAGCCTATCACCTGTTCCTCCATCCAGGAGAATGTTTTGAATTTGCAAGAACCAAATTGATCTTGTTTTTTGTGTTTTTTATAATTACAATTATGTAATGTATGTAAAGCCCTTTACATTTTTAATGTGTACATGGGATGTTAGGGTTAGACACAGACCTATATTTTGGGGAAAGTGTCCAACAATGTCATAAATAAATATCAATAATCGGTCCATTATATATGTAGCATTTGAGCCATATGGACCACCATTTGATGACATTTAGCCTCTCAGACCCAAAATGAAAGAATATTTTGATGTGGTTGAATAATAATTTGTCCACAATTCCATGCTGTGTTGATGTGGTAGGCCTACCATAGGAGAGATAACAGAAAACGTTGATCAAAGTAATTATTTTGCATTCTATGATTGTGTAGGAGAGTGTAAAATGAAACCAAATGGATCACAGGTCCATTTGGTTTCATTTTACAGTCTCAAGGGTTAAAGATCTATAAGGGTCCATTCGGTTTCATTTTACAGTCTCAAGAGCAAAAGATCTATGACAATTTACAATTTAGGCATTTAGGCGGAGGTCGATGGTTGACAGGAAAAATACCTCAGATCCCCCAGGGAGGGGCGGAGCAGAGGCAATGATTGACAGGCAAAATCCCTCAGATGGGATATTTTCGGAGAATATTCCCCCCAGAATAGAGATGCTAGTGGTTGAGGGTATTAGCCAGCAACAGCTAGCTGTATGACTCATAACCACTCACGCACGCACGCACGCACGCACGCACGCACACACACACACACACACACACACACACACACACAGCTCCATCAAGGGCAAATTGGACAACAGCATGTTCATCAGAGTGGAGGAAAGATGTTGTGGTCGCCGTGGTAACCATCCTTATGGTCGGTAACCCCTATAGGGGAGGAACAGAGAGGGGAGGAGGAGCTACCTTCCTATAATGCCCTTGGACCCCCAGATGTGTATGAATTTGTCTGCGGATGGACCCCCATTTAAAAATGGAGGTCCAGAACGGGATGTTATAGCGCCACCATGAGGCCGATTTTTGCAAAACACATTTCTTTGAGCCCCTCCTATGTCCAGCTTTTGGTGTGTGTGTGTGTGTGTGTGTGTGTGTGTGTGTGTGTGTGTGTGTGTGTGTGTGTGTGTGTGTGTGTGTGTGTGTGTGTGTGTGTGTGTGTGTGTGTGTGTGTGTGTGTGTGTAAACATTATTCTAACACAAACATTAAATGCCATTGACAATGAATGGAATTTTGAGTGTTCGTGTAATCACAAACATTGAAGACGAAGGTGAGGACGCAAATTCTGATTGGCCGGAATGAGATGATGTAATTGTATGATGTACGATGATAAGAGCGCCCCTCACTTCACACCTACATATTTTATCCATACACCATGCAAATCTGTACACACTCTATATAGTCATGTGATCAACATGGATCTGTCCGATTTTCCGCATTCCATCCCGATTGGCTAAGATTGGCTTCCAACGTTTGCAGTTTTGGTCCGTTTTGACAGCAGGTCCCCCTGCTTCATCTCTCTCTCTCTCTATCTCTCTCTCTCTCTCTCTCTCGGCTAGGGGGTCTTTGGCCTCAAACACGTTGAAGACCCCCTGGTCTATAGAAATGAATAGGCCTACTAATATCACAATATAGAGCTCTTAACATTTTGATGAAAACCTTTTTGTTTTAACCCAAAAATATCACTTAGGCTTCCTTTTTAATGTTATTTTATAGCATCACAATCTTTTTTTATTTATTTTTTCAATTATGTGGGGGCCTAATTGCAATACCCTCACAGCCCACCAGTGGGCCCTGGGCCACAGGTTGAGAACCAGTGTTTTTTGTATTTCTTTTTTGAGGGGTGCTAGCCCCTACAGCTTTTGTCCACACAAGTCTCATATTTGCCATTGACAATGAAAGGAGAAATGAGGTCATTATGTGCCTCAAATATGACGTAAATTTGTGGCAACACAAACATTAAATGCCATTGACAATGAAGGGAAAATGTACGTCATATGTAGACGAGCAAATCAGCTAACCAATCACATAAATTCAGTTGTTCATGAGATGATGTATGATGATGTAATGAGTGCCCCTCACTTCACACGGGTGTGATTTGTATTTACTATTGGGAGCAGATGTCTTGTGGTGTTAAAAGCCTCTCATGTTCTCAACAGCCACTGAGCCCCTCATACACCCCCCTCTACACCCCCCCTTAATTTGACCTCATTTCAATGCGAGCTGTCACTCCATTAAAAAACACACACACACACACACACACCGAACACTGGCTTTATTGTTGAAATGGCGACAAACTCACTGGTGATGTAATTCTCAGCCTCGGGTGATTTGTCTTCTAGTCACATCCCCAACACACTCGCAGCCAGCATAATGCCACAACACACACGAACACACACATGCACGTACGGCACACGCACGCACGGCACACACACACACGCACGCACGCACGCACGCACGCAGAACATAAGGTGACATAACTGTGTCCTGTGGCGTTCGGAGGGGAGATCCTGTGCTGATATTAGTTCTCCCTTGAAAATATCATGCATGATACTGTGTTCCAAAAATAAACAAATCAGCCCCGTCAATTATGTCGCTCTGCGGCTATTTTCACTATTGTGTGTGTATAAGGTACAGTACATCGTACACTCTTCGTACTTATCTTCAACAAGTGTAGTGGGGACGCCCGCTGGCCATTGACCACATAGGCTCTGGCCTGACAGCGTGCCGCGTGTTCGAGTCCCGTTCATGACAACCATTGCTGCATGTCTTTCCCCTTCTCTCTCCCTCATTCCTGTACGTCTTCACTGCGGCACAAAAGCCAAAAACAAGTCTTAAAGAAAATAAAAAAACAAGTGTAGTGAACGTGGTTACTGTATAAGTGTGTCCATGGGTTTTATAAATGAAAAGTAAGTACATTTTATTTATAAAGCACCTTTCGAAACAAGGTTACAAAGTGCTGTAAGTGTTTAATCAAGTTAAAAACAGTAGTATAATAATGCACAATACAGTCAGTACTCAAGGATTAAAACAAAACAAAACGTAGACCTGTATAAGAGAATCCGATGACAACATGGGGAAAATGTTTACGAAACAAAAAAGTTTTAACCTGCTTTTAAAAATATTAGTATTCACAAGTGCTTATAAAGTACAGCAAGGTAAGGTGTAACGATACATTTTAACATACATAACATAACATTTTAACATACATATGATGTGTTTTAACGGAAAGTGATTATCTGGCAAATACATTGTATTTATTTTGAACACATAATGGGGCAAACTTGCACCTTGACATGAAAACAGATATCATACATCATCGATAGACAAAGTCTAGCGATATGGAATGGAAAAGCACTTAAACCCCTCTTTCTTGTCTTAGCATTTACTACACACAAGTTCTTGGTATCGATACAATCGATTATTTGCATTAAAAACACCATACGAAACACCATATGAAGTCACGCAATTTGATAAATTGCTGTTTACATTTCAATGCAGTTGTATCATTGGAATTCAAAATCAATTCACCAATAGTATTGTTAGTAACTACATTAGGGCTGTGGCTCAGGAGGTAGAGCAGGTCGTCCAATGATCCATGGGTCGGCGGTTCGAATCCCGGCTCCTCCTGTCTACATGTCGAAGTGTCCTTGGGCAAGACACTGAACCCCAAATTGCTCCCGATGTGCTGGCTGGTACCTTGCATGGCTTCCGCCGCAATCGGTGTATGAATGTGTGTGTGTGAATGGGTGAATGTAATGCACAATCTATGTAAAGCGCCTTGGATAAAGGCGCTATATAAATGCACCATTTACCATTTTACCATAAGTTAGTTCCTTTTTAGATTTCCTGAAGAGTCACCATTTTGGACATACAAGGTTTTCCACCAGGCATACCATTAGTATTAATGCCCTGATATATAAAGCTGTTATGCTGAGCTAGCATAAGAACATACTGTGTAGCATATATTAATCCATGGCAACAGCACTGTAGCTATGCTGAGTTACAGTAGAACATGAACATACAGCATATCACTGCTGTCAGGCAGTTTGGGCTATTTTCACCATTTCAAAGTGATTCTAAAATAAGGAATACAAAAAGGAACGTTTTGGACATATAACGTTTCCACCCAACATTGACTATATATAAAGCTATATGTGCTGAGCTAGCATCAGCACATACTGTAGCCTATATGAACCTATGACGACATAAGCTAATATTATGCTGAGCTAGCAGGAACTAGAAGCAGTGTGTTAATCCCAGACAGGCAGCAGCAGAAAGCAGGGATTATGTAATCTGCTGATGACAGATGCTAGGTTCACGGTTCACTGGCCATATCTGAACACCTTAAAATGTCACCTGCTACCATATTCTAAAGATGATGAGAGAAGAGAAGAGAAGAGAAGAGAAGAGAAGAGAAGAGAAGAGAAGAGAAGAGAAGAGAAGAGAAGAGAAGAGAAGAGAAGAGAAGAGAAGAGAAGAGAAGAGAAGAGAAAGAGAAGAGAAGAGAGAAGGAACTCAGTCTGTCATATTTGTGGTGCATGGAGTGCATGCATGTATCGTCATTCGTCACCTTTTGTTTGATTTTATTTTGTTTTATGTGTTTCTGGTTCCAATAGTATGTAAAAGTCAATAATGTATTGCTGAATCTTATAGCTGAGGTCATCCTGGAAAACAGGATAACAAACACTGCTATAGGTATTTAGGTGTTTTATAAAAGAAAAACCAAAAGCATGCCCAAACGGACAATTATAACATGGACCCAGGAGGGTTAAAACAATGGCGCGGCTCATTTTTTGAGGATTTTGTCCCCTGTTCATTTATTTTTTTATTTTTAGCCCAAGTCAGCTCTTCATGTCATGACACTGGCCACCTCTGATACAACTGCCTAAGAGTCCTTATTGAAAAGGATCATGATGTTTCTGCCCCCTTTTAGTAAAATGGCCTATCTCAAGAGTGTGACAATTAGGCCATTTGTCTGGCCTAAGTCACAGTTGGTCTTGTGATTTGGGCAAAATAAAACGTCAAACCAGAAACAGATTTATTTGGCCTAATGTATAGTCACCTGATTTAGGCCAAACAATGGACCTCATTCTCCAATGTTCTCTTACATTTATCTTATATTTCTCTTATTATGTTCTCTTAACTGGCTGTTATTAAGAGAAAAATAAGAAAAGCCTATCTGGGATTCATCAATGCATTAACGTCCAAATCTGTTCTTAACCAGGTGTACTGAATGATGAATCCCACTTGATCTTAAATTAGGAAACGTCCCCTAAACATCATCTGTATAAATTGATTCACTGAGTCCCGTGGTGGGAGTTGTGGTCTTGTTTAGGTGAATATTAAGTTCCAGTCATTTGGTGGGGGGCTCTGGGGGCCACGCATTAAAAATAAATGAATCCACAAAACTATTTCTGCCATATAGCACAACTTCCGTTCAACTTTGACCTCTCTTTCAGATGGAACTACTTAATATAAACAATTAAAATAAAGAAAAACAGACCAGAACTCAGGCAATCAATTAATAGCATACCTTTGAACTATATAAATGGCAAGTATTTCCTCGAAAGATCACACGCAACATATACTCAACACATACCATATTGATAACAAAACAAACACACAGGCTGAGACAAGTCATTTGTGGCATTGAAATGAAAATGCAATGGTTGGCAGAGTGTGACTATATGACCTAAGATCGTCATAAAACTCTGTGGTGTGCACAATAATATGTGCAGTATGTGTGTGTGTGTGTGTGTGTGTGTGTGTGTGTGTGTGTGCGTGCGCACAGTTGTTTTTTCCTATTAACCCAAGTTGTTGGATCTGTTTTATCCGAGTCTGACGTATTGTGTGTAAACTGAAATGGAGGGGGTGCAGCACAAGTGAGCACTAACAAGCAACGCATAAGGGATCTCTTAAAGGCAATGGGACGTGGACTGGTGATTGGTCTAATTGTTTAACGCCCTAACCACACCTATGCATAATATAACGGGTAACGGAGGTGTTTAAGGGATTTAGGGCTCCATTTTCGTCACCGCTAAACCCCTTATCCCTAAACTTCTTTGCCTTTTTTTACTATATTTTACAAAACATTTTTGAATAGTTAGAATGGCCAGTCCACAAGCTCACAGCGTGTCAATGTAGATCGGCTGTAGTTGAACTATTCAAAAATGTTTTTCAAAATAGTAAAAAAAGGCAAAGAAGTTTAGGGATAAGGGGTTTAGCAGTGACGAAAATGGAGCCCTTAGACAGGTAACCAAAATACCAACTTTAGTGGGGGAACACCCTTTCCCCACTCCTAAATCCCCAAATAGTGGCTTTAGAAAGATGAGACAAAAATGCGCCACCCCTTACCCCTTATCCCTAAACTTATTTGCCATTTTTTACTATTTTAAAACATTTTAAAATAGTACAAATAGCCGATCTACAAGCTAACAACGTGTCGATGTAGATTGGCTAGTTGAACTGTTTTCATATGTTTTAAAATAGTAAAAAATGGCAAATAAGGTTAGGTATAAGGGGTAAGGGAAGCCCTATACACCCTTTTGGAACCAAGAGGGTCCCGGGACCACACTTTGAAATCCACTGTAGCAGAGTGTTTCCAGTGATAGACTTCGTTGAATGGAGGATGTTAATTGTGAATCGTTGATCGATTAATCGCCGATAAGAACGGTAGTCGTTAACATCTAACAACTAACCATAATTAATCGAAAATGATGCGGTTCTATCATTGGGTGGTTTTCTGTGAATGTAATGCTGTCTGTGCACACGTGTGGCCGAGGAACGCACATACAAAGATGCCAATTGCCTGGCCCTGTATCGTCAATGGTCAAATAAATATTAAGGAATATAATGTGCCTTTTGTATTATTTCTGTATATCAGCTAAATGTAGATTTCTATTGATGTATCTGGAAAACACAATTCACAGTAATATAGCCTACACAACTATGTTTTAGACTACAGTGTAAACCTGGATCTTTGTCTCTCATTGAGATAGTGACATGTTTAGACAGGATGCCTGCATGGGCACTGCAGGAGGGACCCTAAAGATCTGGCTTGCTGATAGTAAACGGCCAGGCCTGCAGGACACCTACTGTTCTGTGCTTGCTTCCTGGTGACCAACACCTTATTTAGACATGTTTGACCATTTGGTACAGGGGGGTTGGGACCACCTTTGCATTTCCTTTGTGTATAAGGTCTACTGAAAATGTTTGTAACAGTTAGTTCAGTGGCTCACACACCGTGAGGCGGGTGGGCCAGGCCCATGGCTGTGAATGATGTCTTGTACTCTCTGCAAATAAATGGAACTCCGGAGCAACTTTCATTCTGCCTTTGTCTCTGCTGTTGGCTTCATTCTCCGTCCAGAGTGTTTTTTAGTCTAAGTATTTAACGTCTGTTTATGCTATATGGGGAGAGGAAAAGCACACTCTCTCCTTTGTAGAACAGATTCTTCAAAGTGGTGCCGAGCTCGGTCGTGTTGATGCATTTTTGCGTCAGGCGAGAGAACCAGTGGACAATTCAGTCTAATAGATATTTCGGTCGGCAATTTTTTGGACGGAGGAGATCGGCGACGGCGATGCACGGCGCGCTGCGGTCGAGCCGGCGGCGTTCGACGCAATGGCGATCACCACCACGACGGAGGCGGCCTGCACCGAGGAGCGGCGATGGGCAGCGGCTTGATGCTCTCGGCGATCGTGACCAGAGGGCGATGGACAGCGGCTGGACGGCGGGGAGAGGGGTGCTACGGAGCACAGCGTACCCCGGCCCGAGGGCGTTCGTCGGCGGTCAGCGGTCCAGGGGAGGCGATGGCCACTTCATTGACTCTTCACGGCGCGTCTCGACTCGACAGGCACCGGCGGCGAGGCGTCGTGGCTTCGTTCCATTCAGCGGCTCGACAGAGCTGATCTACAAGCTCGCAACGCGGCGAATCGCAAGTTTCTGCCTCGCAGAGGCCTACATGCTCCTGTGATGACACTGATTCACTTTCTCGTTTTTTAGTCATGTTGTATTGTCATGACTGAAAGGGAGGAGGTGATAAAGTGAATTCAGATCAGAATTCAGAATGAAAGTTTCCGGACGGGACAAAGGGCAACTCTCGACAACAGAGCGGCCTACGCCATGCGGTGCATAAGTGTACTGCATCACAAAGCTCGTTTGGCCCGTGTGCGCTGACTGATGGACACTGACGAAGGTGAGACAAAAGGAGAAGAAACGTTACAGAAGATTTTATTATATCAGATGGATATCGTTCCATTTGATTCCAAATGTATGTTTACGTTTGTCTAGTTCAACATATAATGGGCATGTATGTTGATCTTATGTGTCAGGTATTTAATTAGAGAAGTTGGCTTAATGGGGATGATATGCCTAGGGGAGATTTGGAGCTGAATAGAAATATTTACCGGAGTAAAATTAGTTAGATGTTTCTTTGTCAGGCGAAAGACAGCGCTCCTGTCGTACGCATAAGTGTTAATCGTCCTAATTGTGCATAACGTCCTTATTTTTGTTCGAATAAATTTGTGAATGGGAAAAGTCAACGAAGGTATTTCTGCTATGACATGTGGGGAAAACTCTAAAGTTATATAAATTACTCTAGGATTTTAACGTTAGTAGGTAATAGTAGCATGCACGAGATCTGGAAAAACATACAGCTCTTTTAAATGGGAAGGGGGTAGGGTTTATGGTCGCCGGTGGTAACAGTGCTGTTATTTGTACGAGCCTTGGGAAATCTAGAGTGTTGAAATAATTATAGATGATTTCTGCATGTCCTAAAAAGATGAGTTAACTAAACAAAAATGAATCATTTTATGAATGACTATGGTAAAATTTATCCTTAACATTAACTGATGCTAAGAGCATCAGATGTAAAGTTTGAAGAACCGTAACACACTTTGGATTCAATAATTGGGTGCTTTTGAGCGAAGCAAAAGGGGTTGGATTCAGCGACGGTGTATTGTGTTTAAGTGTCAGATAAATGTTTACGGGTTATCATTTATGCCAATGATCATGTTTTGAGTTATGTGAAGGTTAAAAAGTGAAGTTGATTACAGTACAGAGAAGTTAGTGTGTAAGAGAGAACACAGAAGGGAGTTCTATAAGCACACCGATGATAATACTGTAATGGAATGAGAACACTGGTAACGAGTTATGTGATTTGAATGCCTAGAAGTTTGTAAGCCATTTTTAATTCTACTGTAATTGTTTGATTTCTTTGTGTCATCTTGATGTTCCAGTCAGTGCCAAAGGGAGGACGAGGGTCAATAATTGTGTTTCCATATTCGTTTTTATGAGACATGATTGTCTCAAAGGGAGGTCTGATGTATCTGGAAAACACAATTCACAGTAATATAGCCTACACAACTATGTTTTAGACTACAGTGTAAACCTGGATCTTTGTCTCTCATTGAGATAGTGACATGTTTAGACAGGATGCCTGCATGGGCACTGCAGGAGGGACCCTAAAGATCTGGCTTGCTGATAGTAAACGGCCAGGCCTGCAGGACACCTACTGTTCTGTGCTTGCTTCCTGGTGACCAACACCTTATTTAGACATGTTTGACCATTTGGTACAGGGGGGTTGGGACCACCTTTGCATTTCCTTTGTGTATAAGGTCTACTGAAAATGTTTGTAACAGTTAGTTCAGTGGCTCACACGCCGTGAGGCGGGTGGGCCAGGCCCATGGCTGTGAATGATGTCTTGTACTCTCTGCAAATAAATGGAACTCCGGAGCAACTTTCATTCTGCCTTTGTCTCTGCTGTTGGCTTCATTCTCCGTCCAGAGTGTTTTTTAGTCTAAGTATTTAACGTCTGTTTATGCTATATGGGGAGAGGAAAAGCACACTCTCTCCTTTGTAGAACAGATTCTTCACTATGTTATAGACATTGAGGGAAATTAAGATTCTTAGATTGTTTACAATAACGCCGCTTATCAACTAACCGGTAAATCGATCGATATCCTTATCAAAACGTATCAATTAACTATTAATGCATTAATCGATAATTCACATCCCTGTCTAACATTGGTAAGACCTGTGAAGGAAGTAAGGAAAAGGACGACGCGTTGTGAGCTTGTAGATCTGCATACAACCATAACATAAAATGACTTGTCTTTTAGTTCTACTGGATCGCTTCTCCACTAGTCCCGCCCTAACATTTTAGTCTAGTTTTTATTTGTTGACGCAATTGTCAGTATATTTCGTCTTAGTTTTAGTCATCGTACCTACGTTTTTATTTGGTTTTCCTCAGTGAAAAAAGGTAGTCGACAAAATCAACACTATTAGCTGGTATGGGAGTTGCACAGACATAGGGACAATAAGGCTCTGAGAAGAGCGGTGCGCACAGCCGAGCGCATCACCGGATGTCAACTGCCCAATTTGGAGTCGCTGTACACCTCAGCACTGCCTCAGGAAATCTAGAAGATCCCACACACCCCCATAACAGTCTGTTCAAACTGCTGCCATCGGGGAAGTGGTGTCAGAGTCTCAAGCTGACTGAAGAACACTTTCCTCCACCATGCATGCAGCATATAAGACTGCTAAATAAGCAGTAAGGGAACAGCAATAACAAAAAGGACCCAAGAAGATGAAGCATCTCATTATCTTCTAAATACATTTCAAAATGGTTTCTAACCTGTTTTAGATGGTTTAGTTGGTTTAGTTATTTTTGTACTTTTTAAAAAATGTATTTCTGTGATCTGTGTATATTATGGAGCACCTCCAAAACCCATCCTTGTGACAATAAACATCTTGAATCCCCTGCACATACAGTAGGGCCTATTACGCCTGTTCAAACCTGTCGAGGTGAGTCAGAGATGTTATCGTTTGCCTGTCTCCACAGATGAATGTGTGTGTGTAAGTGTAAATACAGTTTTGTTGTCGTCAGGGGTGTGACTGTGAACTCGGGTACCCCTTGTGGAGTCATAAAACGCTCGCCCAGAGGCATGAGCGTGCACAACAATGCAATAGAGAGGAGTCTGTTATAGCCCTGCTGTTTATGAATTAATGCTGAAATGTCATGTTGAAATGAAATGCGATGAGCCCAAGGGATGAAAGGAAATGTCAGGTGAGACACTTTCTTTTCCCACATCAGAAGTAGGCCGGTCAATGTATTAAATGTCAGAGCCCTGCTGTCTGTCTGTCTGTCTGTCTGTCTGTCTGTCTGTCTGTCTGTCTGTCTGTCTGTCTGTCTGTCTGTCTGTCTGTCTGTCTGTCTGTCTGTCCGGATTGATGGATATATAGATGGATTATTCATTTTGTACATCGCCTCGCCTACCAGTGAGGAGTCCCAACTGAGAGGGCGTATCGAGCTTAGTTCTACTCCTCCCGCCGAACACTCCCCGCTGACAGGTGCCGGCCCTTAGCCCGTACAGGAGTAGTAAATGATTGTGACCCCACCCGGCTTCCCTCCTCCAAACACAGGCCAAAGGTATTCATACAGTAGATGCTAGACAAAGCTGGAAGCACCACAGTGGATTCAAACCCACAACCTTGGTGGCGCAGGCACGGGTGCCAAATTAAAGGCTGTGTTATGTATATTTTTTGTCTGTATGCAAAGGTGCAGTGCGCAATTCATCAATAGACAGGGCTTTTATAACATTATCCTTGCCGAGTTTTTATAGCATTTGGTCGTGATTGTTGAACTGTACAAATTAACTTCTTTCTCATTATACGTGAAAGTAACGTTATTTTCATCCGTTATTAATGTTCAGCAAGGAGTGAAGGAATCGTGTGCCAAAATAAGTTGGCAAATTGCTATGCGGTGCACCTACATCATGCTTTCCGACCTGGTTCCGTCTCGGTTTAGCTTATAATTATATATATAAATCTTCAAGCAAACACTGTTTGCTTGAAGATCTGTCTGAAGTCCATGCGAGAGACTCGCCTGTCAAAATCAGCTGATCAACAAGTTCATGCAGTCAGTGTGATGCATCGCGGACCACCGCGTTCACCATTGTAAGCTTGGAGATCTGTGCATTTTGCAGGAATGTGATGACGTTTTTCACCCGAGGAAATATATTTCCTGTTGCCTTATATGGCGTGGAATGGGCGTGGATGTTCAATTGTACAAGGCGACACCCGGGGCGAATCACTTGTGAAAGGGGCGAAATTAATGAGCTTCAGCCGCGATCCGCACAAAGGAAGCCATTACGCAACCTTTGGTGAATGACACGTGAGATTGATCGGACGGATTAATACGCACTTCATTTACACCTGTTCGTAAATTTTCTTTGTGAATCTGGCCCATAGTGTCAATTGTACGTCATGATGATGTACAATGATTTTTGAGTGGTGTAAACCACTCCTACAACTGGCTTTGTTAGTTTGTCTGTCTGTCTGTTCGTACCAAAAAATGAGCATGGTTGCTATGGTCACACAGTTCACACGGGTGTGATTTCATTACGTCAGACATTACGTCAGACCACAGCTGATCAGTATATAAGACCTTACACCACTCAGTTCACACGGGTGTGATTTTTTAATGTATGTTTAGAGGAGGGGCTCTCAACCTTTTACAATGTTTGTTTAGAGCACTTATGACGTAAATCGTTTGCCAGCCAAGTCTATGGACTATAATGTTTGTTGAGGGCATGTGTATGAATCCAGTGGGCACCACCTCACTCAAAAGGTGTGATTTGAGGGGCGCTAGACCCTCCAATATACAGCTTTTGTCCCCACACGTCTCAATATTTGCCATTGACAATGAAAGTAGACATTACTGTAGGTAAAATGGCTGCTAAATCTTGTCCCCACACGTCTCATATTTGCCATTGACAATGAAAGGAGAAATTAGGTAAAATGTCCGCCAAATATGACAACCATATTAACCATATAAATTTAACCAATCAATCACATAAATTCAGTTGTTCATGAGATGAGCATGTATGATGATATATAATGATAAGAGCGCCCCTCACTTTGATTGATTGATTGATTGAAGAATTTATTAACAGTTTGCAGAATTACAGTACATTTCAAGCACAAACTCAATACAAAGGCTGTTAACTGTGAGTGGACGACCCAATTAAGCATTACACTTGTTTCCAACAGGGTCCACCATGTTCAAATCATCAAAACATTTAGAGACGTACAAATAGACACTTCTATAGACAGAACAGGAATTCATCAAAAAGGAGGTAAAAAGGGAAAAGAAATATATACAGTGAGGGGAAAAAAGGGGGGGGCGGGGGGGGGGATTCAGATTTTACGGGGGCCAGTTTCGAATTGCAGCCATCCGTAGGTGCCCTTTGAGAGCGGTTTTGAAGGAGTCAAGGGATTCGCATGTCTTAATGACAGTTGGTAGGGCGTTCCACATTTTGGTGGCATAGGAGCGAAAAGAATTTAGTCCCTTGTTTGTGCCGAATCTGGGTTGTACATGGTTCGTTGCACTCCCTCTGGTGTTGTGGGTGTGGACTTCGTTAACATTAAGGAAGTATCTAGACAGGTACATGGGTATCTTGGTGGTGTATCGAATCTTGTGGACCAGACCCATTGCAAGTTGCTGTACTCTGTCGTCGACCCTAAGCCATTCCAGCCTGTTGAAGTGGGCAGGGGTGAGGTGGGTTCGGGGGGCTAGATCAAGTAGGAGCCTGACCAGTTTGTTTTGGGAAGTCTGGAGCCTGGTTTTAAGGGCCTTTGAGGTGCTGTGGTACCAGGAGGTGCATGCATAGTCAAAGAAACCCTGTACAAGGGCTCCTGTTAAGGTCTTCAAGGTGTTTTTGTTGACCAGTGAGGAGATCCTGTAGAGGAATCTTGTTCTATGGTTGACTTTTTTGATTACGTTGGTGGCCATTTTATCACCGGAAAGATTAGCCTCCAGGATGGAACCTAGGTAGGTAATTTCATCTTTACGTGTGATAACATTGTCACCCACTCTAACCAAGAAGCCATTTGCCTTGCTGAGATTACTAATAGAGCCAAAGAGAATGGATTCAGTTTTTCCCAGGTGTAAAGATAGTTTGTTATCAGCGAGCCAGGTGCAGATTCTACCGAGTTCAGAGCTGAGGGCATTTTCAACCTGCAGTTTGTCCCTGTCCGAGACCAGCAGTGCTGAGTCATCTGCGAACAGGAACAAGTTGCAGTCACAGGCTGAAGTCATGTCGTTTACATATATTAGGAACAGTAGAGGCCCTAGTATGCTTCCTTGTGGAACGCCACAGCTCACTGGGAGGGGGGGGGACAGTGTTCCGTTCACTTCCACCATCTGTTCTCTCCCCTCCAGGTAGGATTGCATCCAGCTCACTGATGTGCTATCGAAACCAATTGCTTTTAGCTTGTTAACCAGTATGGAGTGGTTCACGGTGTCAAAAGCCTTTTGGAGGTCCAGCATGACCATGCCGCAGTATTTGCCAGCGTCCACCTCTTGTTTGATGTGGTCGCTTAAATAGAGAAGGCATGTGTCAGTGGAGTGGGATGTTCTGAAGCCAGATTGGAACTCGTACAATAATTTGTTAGTGGCAAGATACTTTTCAACCTGTTCATAGACTATTTTTTCCATCACTTTCGAGATGGAACTAAGAATAGAAATAGGCGGTAGTTGCCGGGGTCTAATTTACTCCCTTTCTTGTGCAAGGGGGTTACTTTGGCCAGTTTGAAATCTTGGGGGACCTGTCCCTGTTTGATGGAGAGGTTTACTATGTGGGTGATGATTGGAGCTATAGAGATGGCTGAGTCTCTGAGAAATTTGGAGGGAATGTTGTCATGGCCTGTGGCCTTGTGGGGTTGGAGGGCACTCAGTTTCTTAATTATCTCATCAGTTGTTACCATAACTAGTTTAAAATCGTCTTTACAAACACCTAGGTTTTTGTAGAAGGTTGTAATGTGCTCTACACCAAAGAGCCCAGAGTGGGAGGGCAGTTTGTTAACCAGAGTTGTTGCTATGTTTGTAAAGAAGATATTCAAGTAGTTGGCCACATCAAGGTTGTCAGTGATGAGAGTGTTGTCAGATTTGATGTTTATGTTCGAAAATCTGGTTTTTAGTTTCTGACCATAGCTTAGTTGATTGTTTAGTAGCTTCCAGAGCTCATGAGGATTGTTTTTGTTTTCCTGAGCTTTATCATTAATGAAGTTACTTTTAGCTGATTTGGTCATGGCAGTTGCACTGTTTCGTAGTTTGATTCGTTGTGTATTAAGGTTGTTCAAACGAGCTTGGCGAACACTGTCGAAGCGCTTGGCTAGCTTTGACTTGCATTTTAGAACTTCAGAGCATTTTTTGTCTCTGGCTTTCATTGCAGCCAGTATGTCCGAATTCATCCATGGTTCCGAGCGGGTTTTGCCCCTGGTGGTTCTCAAAGGAGCCATGTTGTTCAGTACTGATGTAAATTTGGTTTTGAAGCCAAGCCAAGCTTCTTCGACAAGTGTGCTTTTAAGCTCATCGGACCAATCCAGACTCTCCAATACTTAAGTTCACACGGGTGTGATTTGTATTGTTTACCCTCAATATTGTTGAGTATTATTGAATATCATGTTGATGATGTTGATGCCCTCATTTTCTGATGTTTTCCAGAACTATGCAGACCATGAAGCCCAGAGTCCCTAGACTTTGCTGACACTGCTGTAGTCCATAAACCACCGACTCATCTGCCAGGTATACAGCACCAAACCAGTCCACCATATACTTTGACTCAAGTACCATAATGTGTTCTCTCTCTGTCCTTGCTTGCTCCTCCAACAGGGACGGTTGTCGAGAGGTGTTGTTCTTCCCGAGACCCCTCTTCCTTCCACCTCCCTGGCTTACGAGAGCACCGATGCGTGCAGTGCACTTTAACATCATCTTATCAACTGACATGGTGGCATAGAGTTAAAAAATAATGGCGGAAGCTCTTTTAAACCACTATGGGGGAAGGGAAGAGAGCCACAGGGATACAGTCTCCTTCCACATGCAGGCTCATGGACATTGGACAGGTCACTTTCATTTGTATTTTACTTCTTTGCCCAAAACGGCAAAAGAGTCTTTTAAAGCTCACTTTTGTACTTTGATGTTTGACATTTTAGTCGGTTTAGGCTGCAGTCTGCCTATGAGGGAGGATTCTGCCAATGCTTTTCAATTGTGAGTGTTTTTTTCGTTTGTTTTTTGCAGACATCTGCAATTGGCACCAAACCATTCCGTTTCCATTGAAAAGCATTGGCAGAATACGCCCACTTAGGTAGAATTAAAGGTTGGTGTGACTGCACCCTTACTCAGGTTTTTCCCCTGTCCTCTGCAAGAGCTTTCTGTACATATAATTGTATTTGTATATACTGTGGTGATGCTGTGATGCTGCCTGGTGTCAAAGTACTGTTAATTTTTGCTTCATCTTGGTCAAATTCATGCAATACCATAGTATGCAATACACGCATCCATGGTGTTTTTCCAACTGGTGTTTCCCTTAACAAATAATAATGTGTCACACTTTCCACATTCCACATTTTCACTATTAGCTAGCTGTCAGTCAACGTTTGTATACATAATTTGTGTTAACCTCCACTTTGCCAGTGAAGCACTCAGATGTTACAGATCTGTTTGATATAACTTTGATATGCATTGTGTTAAAAAAATGGACTTGGACTTTGATTTAATCTAGTTTTACAAAAAGAAGTTTGATATCACTTTGATATTCATTTTGTGTTGTATATATTGCACATTGGTTTTTGATTGAATCTAGTTTTACTTGAAACATTTTACTGTTATTATAAGAATTTGACATTGTTCTTAATATTTGCACATTTGTATACTGTCTTATACTAATAGTTGTAGTTGAGGTTCCTATATGACTGTTCAGAGAGCTTTGGTGTGTTGACCTCTCACTGTTGAAGCTGTGCCCAAAACATATATATATATTGAACTTCAATCTCATGTGCAGGATTATTTTTCTTTTTAATGAGGTATTTTCCTGTGGGTTATCTCTTGGGACTTCCAGAGATAAGTCTCTTGTTCATCACATTTTGTTTTTGTCATCCCGTCCGACATTCCTTGATTACAGAATATAGATAGGAACTTTGGATAAGTTCATGATTGCAACTCCTGGTGAATGGCATATAAATACATAAATATTAGTTTTCCTCCTGCCAAAAAGTGATTGCAGCTTCTAGCTGGTATGGACAGTAGCCTAATGGGCAGTAATTTCTGCATCAAATCAGCTTGGTTTCATTCTTGGGGATAGCCCAATCGGATCAATTTATCAAAGGACCCCATCCCCCAAAATGTTACTGTACTTAGCTTCTGTTTTGAGGGGCTCCTATGTTCAGCATTTAGTGTGTGTGCACAAACTTTGTCCTACACAAACATTAAATTACCATTGACAATGAATGGACAATTTTACAGAAAACACAAACATTGATATGCTGTATATAGCCTATAGGGGGCTTTCAACTCAACTGGCAGTAAGAGCGTCCCTCACTTCACACAGGTGTGATTTTTGTATTCAATTTCTCCCCAGAGCAAGCAAGCAGGCTATATTAGCTCACTGGTAACCATTTCAGCACTTCTGGGGTAGAGAAAGAAAGTTACATAGTGAAGCTCTAAGTAAGAAAAACAAAACAAATCTACGTACTTCTTCCATCACTGTGCACTGTGCTCACCTCAACCACAAAGCACTGCATGTTGGGTAATATGCTGACTGGCCAGAACATCACTGCATATCATCTTCCCTCATATTGTTGCTGTTAGGCAGAAACCTTGTGTCTTTTCATTTCTTTATTAATGCCATACTTCAGGGCTGTACATGCACATAAGTAGCAAAAATAGCCGATCTACAAGCTCAATCAAGTTGTGAGCTTGCATATCTGAAAGTGTTTCAATGTATCTGGGGTGGGTTTTATATTAAACCAATTTAAAGTATCAGCAAGAGCTTGTGGCGAAATATGAACTATACATGGATCCGTTGCAGCATAGGCTACTGTAGGTTCTGTTTCCTGAAAAATGTACTGTTTTCTTTTTCTGTTCCTTTCTTTCTCCATCTGTTTCCATCTTTGTTGAAACTGTAACGATGCTTGGGGCTTGTATGACAAATAATTTGACCAGCTTTTTTTCTTTTTCAATTAAAACAAATGTATTCATTCATTCATTCATTCATTCATTCATTCATTTACACACCTGCAAACCTGTGATTTGACAATTAATTTGACGGCCGAGCTACACCAGGCTTTTCAAAGCGTGCGTATGTTGCGTTGTGTGAAGCACGTTTGAAAGATCCAATTGATATCAATGATACCAGTCGTGCGGATACGCAAGCCCCGCATACACAGGCATACAGTGCGTGTGTGTGTGCACTGTGCTCACACGCGCTTTGAAAAGCCTGGTGTAGCTCAGCCGTGACTTGAGTTATGGTCTGCTTCAAGGTCAGTCACACGCACGCACACACACACACACAAACACACACACACAGAGAGGAGGATAGGAGATAATATACTAGAGGTTTGGGCAGCTGAGTGACCTCACATCTAGAGATCGGCCCTCGCTGATCCTGTGGCCACATGTCCAGTTATACAGGTGCCCACTCATCTGGGTGCCCACTCGTCCAGGTGCCCATTTGTCCCTACATCATGTAGGTGCTCGGTTGTTCAGGTGTCCACATGTCCCTATAGTGCCCAGTTGGTTTTGTTGCCCACATGTCCAGGTGCCCACAACTCCCTAGGTGGCCAGTTGTTCAAGTGCAGTGTGTGTGTGTGTGTGTGTGTGTGTGTGTGTGTGTGTGTGTGTGTGTGTGTGTGTGTGTGTGTTTGTGTGTGTGTGTGTGTGTGTGTGTGTGTGTGTGTGTGTGTGTGTGTGTGTGTGTGTGTGTGTATGCGCGCAGTGAAAAGGGGAGGGGCCGTGAATGTGGAAAATGTCATGTATTTTGCATGACAGCACTTCTGGTTAAATGTTGCGCAATAACATAGTGTCATACAAATGCAAACTGTAGGCTACGCCGCTGCCGTGCGTTGGATTTCCAAAGGCATGCGTTATAGTGTGGAAGGTGTGCTAGAAGAAGGCAAACGGATAAATTACATAGGAATATAGGCTACTCCTTCTCAATTAGTGTGGCTACACACACGCACACACACACATTCAAGGCTGCACACGCACCCCTCCCCCCCACACACACACACACACACACACACCGCACGCGCACACACACACACACACACACACACACGCCACACACACACACACACGCCACACACACAAACACACACACACACACACACACACACACACACACACACACTACAGGTTATGAATAATTCAGAGGCGAGAGCTGCAGAGGAAAGTGCCCAGTCACTATCAGACCCCTCTCCTCTCCCCTGCTCTACTCTCATGTGCTCCCTCTCCTCTCCTCTCCTCTCCTCTCCTCTCATCCCCCCTCCTCTCCTCTCCTCTCCTCTCATCCCCCTGTCCCAGTACAACAGCATTAAGACTGTGGTTTGTCAGTGGTCAAGGATGGGTTTATGTACATTCACTGGATGGTGGTATTATAACGAATTGAAAGGTAATGGAAAAGGGGCCTGAGAGAGAGAGAGAGAGAGAGAGAGAGAGAGAGAGAAAGAAAGAGAGAAAGAGAGAGAGAGGGGGGGGGCAGACAGACAGACCACGGACGGGGTATAATAAGGGGGGGGGGGGACATCACACCACGTGAACCCGTGGCGTGGACGCGGAAGAAAAGGAGAACCTTGCAGCAGGTCTCCAGCTCCGCCCGCCCGTCCAATAGAATGAATGGACCTACAAATAGTCGGCCAATGGGAGGCGCGCTGCGCTCCGTATAAAAGGCGCAGCTCAATCCTCTTAATTCCGCACAGCCGTCATAATAATTCCCGTCCTGCTGTCCCGTTCCGTCCGTCGTCTAGTGTCTGCACTCACACACCACCGAGCCTTCTGCGTCCGGAGAAAGGTAGGATGACAGACAATGGTTGTATTAAGAACACCGCAGAGTGCCAAACAATGTGTGGTGATTTTATTTTCCCATGATACAGTGGACACTCAAGGGAAATTATGAATGATTTTAAGGACATGACTCTAGAATAAGTGGATACAACTGTGGGCTTGTATCATGGCTGCTCTTCTTATTTCCCTTGACGCATTAATTCCTGCTTGGATAAATTAATAGCCATGCCTATAGGGGTTTATTTAGGATGGATAAGACAGACTGTTTGGTTTTGACAAGATGGGGTGACAGCCCAGGTGCACGCAATGATTATTAATTATGCATGGTTAATGCGTCACGTTGAAGAGCAGGGCAGGCTGTCTGGCACGCGGCCGGCCGCGTCGATAGATAGACCGACACATTATATGATTATAATAAGACCTTGCTTTTATTAGACCCTTTTTATTGTAAACCAATTGGACCTTTTCGTAAAAAATGTTTAAACAGCACCGTTGTGGTGTTGCGGGACGTTATTCTACCGCATCTTCTCCACTCCAACGACCTTTCCCAAGGTCTCCTCCCGCACTGTCTGCTCTGCAAGGTCTCCTACTGCGCTGCTGCAGACAATGGAAGGCGAGCACACGCGCGCGCGCACACACACTCGTGCACCGCAATGATGCATTCCATCATAAACAGCATTTTGGCTCTTTTTTTGTTGTTGCTATCACTATAAATAATTATGTAGGCCTATAGGCCGTAATTACGCACGAGCGCGTGTATTGTCCTTCGATGGATGGATGGAAGCTGCGGTGGAACGTCATTGGATTTTTTTTTTTTTAATAGAATAAATTAAAAAATAGGCTACATCATGAAAGGGAAAAAAAACGTTTTTCTTGGGGGGGGGGGTTATTTGCCTTGCGTCATCGGCTTGTAGGCCTAATAATGAGCCTTTGTCCGGCTTGATCTCCCCCAGGGAGGGATTTGAGACCCCCACTGTGTGTGTGTGTGTGTGTGTGTGTGTGTGTGTGTGTGTGTTTTAAGGAGATTATTTAACTGAATGGTTCATTACTGTTTTAAGTGTTTCTGTTTGAGGATAAGAATAGGCCTATACCCTATAGGCCAGTGGTTAACCCTTTTCATATCTAGGTCCACTATGTATTATTTGGGCCACGGACCACCATTTGTTGAGATTTAGCCTCTCAGACCCAAAACCAAAGAATATTTAGTTGTCTCTCCTATGGTACCAACATCACTATAGCATGGACTGATCGAAATAACACATTTATTTATCCAATGTGTAGACTTCTTGCAAATGGGACTGACCTCATGCTTCCTTCTATGCATCCAAGCTGCTTCTTTTCACCTGACGGGAGAGTTTCCCCGGCCTGACGTATAGCGTGTGGAAGGGGCACATTATTCCGACCAGTTCCTTTCCCCTCCATCAGGTGCCCTGGCTGGCCAGGGGGAGGTAGTTTAGAGACCAGGATGTTTTTTGTGCCCTAGGGGACACGGGGAGAACATGCAAACTCCACACAGAAAGGCCCTTTTGCCAACCCCGCCTCGGGTATGGGCACTGATGACGTGGAGGATAGAACAGTGGGAATCGAACCCAGGACCTTCTAGCAGTGAGGTGACTCGGTGTTAATTTAACGGAGTCACTGCTGGTCCATTTGTACACTCGGTTACAGACATTGTTTTATTGCAGTGGTTTAACCCTTTGCATATCAAGGTCCATTATTTATTTGAGCCACGGACCACCATTTGATGTGATTTAGTTATTTTGTTGTCGTTGGATAAGGTTTTGTTGCTTTTCAATTCCATGCTGTATTGATGTTGGTATCATAAGAGATAACAGGCAAATATTGATCAAAAATAACAAGTCCCACCCATGGTTGTGCCCCTCTTCGCACCCATTGGTTGCTGTTTCGTGGTTGGACACTACCATTGAAATAACAGGTTTTTCAGTTGCTTCGTATTGATATTCTGTGCATTCAATTCTTCTTTTAAACTTTGTCAGTAAAAAGGAACATCACAGGTGCAGCATGGTGACTGGGCATGTCATGTTTGTTTTTTAGTTTTTTCCAAAAATGATGTTTTAGCAAATTCAACAAACTAGGCAGAAGAGCCTGCTGGTTAGTCAGTCAGGGACCAATCAGAAGGCTGACAAAGGGTTCTTTGTAAATTAACAATAATTTAACCCTTAACGTAATTTAATAACTGATCTACAAGCCAAGCTTGCAGATCAGCTATTTCTGCTATTTTCGGAAAATGTTTGACTATTATAATTGAGACCATCTCAAATAATTGCAATTAGGCGATTATGTAATAATTGTGACAGGCCTAGTCGCCATGACGGTTCAAAATTAATACATATGCTATGATTATTTATTTTACATCGGTGTCTGAGCAAATAGGCATAGTGTCTATTTTATGTCATGATGATAAGAGCACCCTCACTTCACACGGGTGGTTTTTATTTTTTTTAGGGGCGCTAGCCCCTCCTATGTACAACTTTTGTCCCCACACGTCAATATTTGACAATGAAAGGAGAAATTTAGTCAAATGTCCGCTAAATATGACATAAATCTTGTCTCCTCTCCACACGTCTGCTATTGAGAATGAAAGGAGAAATTAGGTCACATGTCTGCCAAATATGACATAACGTTTTTTTTTTTTTTTTTTTTTTTTTTTTTATATGCTTTTGGCTATTCGAAACCAGACAATCTACAGTACTAGCTTAACCCATTGCTTGTTTTATCGGCTAGTTCTGGGGGAAATTTTAATCATTTAGAGAAATGTAGAACACACAACACAATTATTAGCACATTGTTTTCAGATGAGGGGGTCTGCAGCCAAATACAATTCGGGGTTGTTCATTTAAGAAAAACATTGACAAAAATGCATATTCATGATGCTCATATTTGTATACACATTTCAAAAGGATAAAGCACAAACGGGCTTGAGAGGTTCTATCGATAAGCAACTGCAGAGGATTAAGTGATGTTTGTTGCATTGCTTTGTGTGCAGGGCGGTTAAGATACTGAAAGATAACAAGGTACTTTCAGCCTCCGTGTGTGTGTGTGTGTGTGTGTGTGTGTCAGACTGCTGGGCGAGTGCTGGTGCTTTGGCATGGGGGAATTAATGATCAACATATGGATTGAATTCTGTACTGGCCATATATGGAGCGTGTCTTGAGTGTACAGGGTTTGATGAGGTCAGGTCAACATAATGGAATGTCAGCTCCATATATGGAGATCTAAGGTATGAGGTCGGCTGGCCGGCTCCATATATGCAGATCTAGGTGATGATCCAGTCTTCTACATTCTCTATTTGTGTTAACTTCTTGTAAATTAAGTAATGCAGATGTCTAACAATAATTTAGCTCCTGAGAGGGTTAGGGTTCGATTAAGATCTATAAGGGTCCATTTGGTTACCAACTCTCCATTTACCTGAGGACCACCTGGAACCGCTTCAAGGACCACTGGTGGTCCCCGGACCACTGGTTGTAAACCACTGCTCTAAACAGACGTGCATACACACGCGTCCAGTCATTGAAGCGGTTAAGGCTCAAAGTACTGTAAGAAGAAGATGATAATATTCATCAACCCCCCTTCCCCTTCCTGTTGTTCGTGCAGGTAGATCTTGGGAGCGCCACCATGCCGTTCGGTAACACCCACAACAAGCTGAAGATGAACTACAGCGCCGAGCAGGAGTTCCCCGACCTCACCAAACACAACAACCACATGGCCAAGGTGCTGACCCCCGAAATGTACGCTGACCTGCGGGACAAGGAGACCCCCAGCGGCTTCACGCTGGACGACATCATCCAGACCGGGATCGACAACCCAGGTAAGCCAAGCCCCCAGAAGGGCTGTCTACAACGCTGAAGCTGCCACTACCTGCTGGCCCAAAGTGGAACTGCAGCAAGTTCATGGAGGTGGACGGACGTTCAGTGACGTCATGTGCGTAATTTGAGACCGCTATAAGCTTCTGCTCGCTCGAGCCATTGAGCTATGATGGTACTTCCGGCAGTCTTCCGGGTGCTTCAAAACGCCACTGAGCAACTTCCATTGAAATGAATAGCAGGGGGCGGGGCTGTCGCTCCCGGTCCTCACTCTATCCTTTATAACTCTACGAGGTAGGCCTGTCCCAATTATTAGCCTACACGGCAGTGTTGATTTTGTTGACTAATACTAGGACAAAAACATGTTCAACCTTTTAAATGACAAGTAAGCTATGATGACTAAGACTATATCGACAATTTCATAGTTTTCACTAGTGGACAAGATATCCAGTAGTGCGACGCGTTGTAGATCGGCTATGTAAAGCAAGTATAAAATCGGCCATTACGACCGCATCAAGGCCCACCAAAATACATTTTAGTCGACTAAAATCGTATGATATTTAGTCGACATTCCAGGTGACTAAAATGTGTCTAACACTAAATGTAAACTATTCAATAGACTATGACTAAAACTAAAATAAAAATGTTCTGTCAAAATCAACACTGCTACACAGGCATGTGCACAGTACACATGGACGTGTGCGTTCTATAGGCTTACAATTGAGCTTGGGATTAGGCATTTAGAGGTTTGGTTTTAGGATCCGGATGTTAGAGATTTCCTTATTTTATAATCGGTTGTGCATCGCTGTCACGCACCAGAAAATAGCTGGTCTGCAAGATGGAAGTGTGTAGTAGATCTGCTTATTTCTTGACTATTGTATGATGGCATCTTAAAATGTTGCTGTCCTCACAATTCTGGTAACGCAAACGTGTGTGTGTGGATGGATAGCTGGATGGATCAATCTATCTGAGGAATTAAATATCCAATGTGTATAAATGGATGGAGCAGAGAGCTGGTGGAAAGTAACTAACTTCTGTACTTAAGTGCAATTTTGAGGTATTTGTAGTAATTCCAATACTTTACGTCTACTCCACTACATCTCGGAGGCAAATCTTGTACATTTACGCCGCTGCGTCACGATGTGACACATTGTGAGCTTGTAGATCTATTTCCAAAATATTTGTATACATTTGAAAGTTTGAAATGAGACATTCTGCATAGTGAGTGTGTTGTGCTCTATGCCAATACTTTTAATCAAGTACACTTTGAAATCTGGACTTTTACTTGTCGTTCTACATTGCGGTATCGATACTTTTACTTAAGTAAAACAATTGAGTAATTTTTTCCACCACTGCATTTCTGCTGAGTCACTGTGGGCATGGCTGAAGGTCAAACCTTCAGACGTTCTGCTGACTCACGCCGTAGTTGAGTTTCACATATTACCATTTCCGCAGTAAAACCCCACCACGTCTAATCATTGGCCGATGACGAATTATAATCGAAACGCGATACACTTCAAATCCTTGGAACGGCAATCATGATTTCTTTTTTTGTTTTGTTGAATCAATATTCTCCACGCTAAATCGCTTCAACAGCATTAGCTAATCTACAAGCTGGGAAATAGTGGCTGCGATCTACATGCTGAGAATAGCAGGTGGTGTGAGTTTGTAGCCTGGCTAATAAGCCAGACTAATATCACACAACACTGTCGCGGTATATCAGTCTGGGCTGGCTCCACTTGGATTTCATTTCCCGGGGAACATTTTCTCTACTTTTTCTCTACTTTTGACTACTGTCAGTCAAAAGTCTCAAGCATTGAACGTCACTGTACCAAAGCCCGCCTATATTGCATACCGTGTCCCGATTGGTCCGACCTGTTCTCTGCTGTAGGAAAGAGGCGTGCTACTGAGCCTCGCCAGACCGTAATCCGCTGGTAGGCAACTTTTTTTTGCCAACGGCTGATTCGGTCTGGTTTATTAACCAGGCTAGTGAGTTTGTAGATCAGCTATTTTCAGTGAATGTTACCAGCCACAATAGGACCGCTAGGGTGGAAGTGAATAATTTGATTCGTTTTTTTTTAAGCTGTGATGAACCTTTCATTCCCCTCGGACATTGGATGATTGGATTGAATGTCCAGGATGTTTATTAGATTTGTATGATGCGTTGTGTAGAATGTAAAGTAATCATTTCTTGTTCTGTTGACTGGTATCTGTCTGTGCTGTGTTTATATATTGCTGCTATCTTTTATATATGCTGCTATCTTTAGTCTAAATTAAAATCTCTCCTTTTGGACCTTGACGTTTTCTGAAACCTTTTTATAGCTCTGCATTACTACACCGACCTGTCAACGGGTCAATTCAGACCGTTGCAAACTGGTTGCGTTGTGATGTATCCGGGCTGCTGTCTTTGCAGTCACGCAAATTCCGCTCACACCAGAGTTGTGGGTGACCAATATTGATATCAGAGCACACTATTCAAAGATGTATTTTATTTTCATGTTTTGCATTTGAATCTGTTGAACTGCCCTTTGTTCCAGACATTAGCTAAATGTATCCTACTGGAAATCAAGTTGGTGGAAGCATATGAATGCCTTTTTTATGTAATGCTTTATTAGTCAAAGATGTGAAGTACATGGACACTTGGGATGACACAAACAAGTGGGGACTTGTTTTCATTGTTGCCCCACGTACTGTTTAACATCATGTTTGTGTTAAATGTGGGGCATACCAGATCGGAGGCATTCCCTCTAGTGTTTGACTGTGGGTGACCACTCACTGACCCTGGAGAAGTAGTTGAGGACACTGTCCTGAGTATCTTAAATACCAATCCCATTGACATTTGTTCCTGTCTTCTACCCCGAGCCAGAAAAGCAAGTTGGTAATAGGTGGGTCACGGTGGGCTTGCAGACCGGATTAGTAGCTGTGTCAATTTGTTTTGGGAGGTCTGAAGTTTAGTTTTTATATTTTAAAATGGATTTGACTGAAGGTTTGAACGGCCAAAATGAGTTCTGTAAGTGAAGACTGTGCGGGATCCTTTTTTTTTTTTTCTTTTTTTCTCTAATTCTCCAAAATAGATTTGACAAAATGAGAGCTCCCCATGTGCTGCTTTGAGAAGGCATAGACAGTATCAGACTCTCTGTAGCATTGTAACACTGGAAGACTTGTGAGGCTATACGTTGGTGTAGCCAGCAGGTTCTAATCGGCACTAATTAAAATGATTGGATTGACACTGGTCTCTGACGAGATTAGAATGTGTGAACCTGCAAAGCCTGGTTTATGCTCTGTTGCGTGCCTGTGTCGCGCACCAAACTCAGCCGATCCACAAGCTCACAATGCGTCGCCTTTGCAACGCATTGTGAGCTTGTAGATCGGCTGCGTTTGGTGCGCGATGTGGTGCACAACCAAGTAAGAGTGGGGCATTAGAGGTGTCGGTGTCACGCCACACGACAGACTGAAGCCGCTAACTGTGGCTTTGTCTGTTAATCTGTCAGGGAAGCGACAAAGTTTTCTGCACCACAAGCTAAAGCGAGCGAGTTGCTGTGTCGAGCGTTGCGAAGTTCACGTGAGCCGACTCAGCCCCGTTTTGAGTTGCGACCCAATGGGCAGTAAAGTAAATCCAGTATAGGAAATGAAGAGCTGGGGGCGGGGTTGTCCGGTCTCTAGATTATAACTCTATGGTCCCCCCCCCCCCCCCCCCCCCCCCCACACACACACAGGTCATCCGTTCATCATGACGGTGGGCTGTGTGGCCGGAGATGAGGAGACCTACGAGGTCTTCAAGGACCTGCTGGACCCTGTGATCGAGGACCGCCATGGAGGATACAAACCCACAGACACGCACAAGACCGACCTGAACCCCGACAACCTGCAGGTACACACACACACCAATGAATCCAGATCTGATCAGAGCACAGATGTCATCATTTCTATCTCATTGAAACAGTGAGTGACTTTTTGTTTCCAAAATCAGCTGCCTATAGGGTTGGTAGGAGCTGTCCATGGTGCTGAAGTCTATCGGGTGACTTTGGCCTCTCAGAACGGGTCCACACACACACACACACTTATCTGGCCTGTCAGTGAGAAAATGAAATGCTAAAGTGTGTGCAGCTAGTCTCTGGCACCGTTGGACCAATTGTTGTGCAACTTTCGCACACTCCCAGTAGGAGGAACCATCATCAAGAACCAGACATTTTTTGTATTAGCCTCATGGTGGCGCTATACCAGGGCTCTTCACGTTTAGGCCTATAACTCTTTGAACCGTAGATCATACAACTCCCCATATAGGCCACATCCATTTCTGCCTGACAAGATTTAGCTTTTTTTTTTTAGATTTAGCATTTTCTACAATTTTCTGCTACTACTCCTACAGATTTTACTTATTGAATACTCGCACACATTTCTACATGTTTATCTCTGGTCAGGTGATCAATGCATATCTGTCGTAATTTTCAATTGGCTACTAGTCGCTTTCAAAGTTTTCGGGAGAGTCCCGTTCCCGGCATGCCAAGCAGTGTTGAATTTGACAGCAAATCTTTTGTTTTAGTCACCTGGAATGTCTTGGGCTTAGTCTCGTTTTAGTCGACTAAATCTACAGTTGAATTAGTCGACTAAAATCTATTTTTGCGGGCCTTAATGGCTGATTTTACACTTGCTGAAAATAGCCGATCTACAAGTTGTGAGCTTGTACATCTGCTATTTTCAACAAATGTAAAATGTTGTGTCTTACTTATACTGGATCTCTTGTCCACTACTCCCTTTCTAACATTTTAGTCTAGTTTTGTTGCACTTTATTCAGTGTTAGTTTCCGGGTAGCTCAGTTGGTAGAGCTCTCGCCTTTGGACCACAAGGTCATGGGGTTTGAACCTGGGCACTGCCATCTCAGCGTATGAGTATAGCGTGCGGTAAATACTGGGAGCTGATTGTAGGTGTGGCACTCCACCACAGTATCCATCTCCTAGGGGTGTAGCGCATTGGAACAGGGACAGACTCCTGTGTGTGTGTGTGTGTTACTGACCACGACAACGACTATTGTCCAACTCGCATGTCTGTACACATCATCACTGAAGTCATGTGATCAAGATGTTACTGCCTTCCAAAATGTGCAGGCCCTGGGTAGAAAACTGGTTTCCTAGTTCTTATTATTACTATAAAATTGTGGCCAAATGGTCCAGCCCAAAAACTAATCTTACAAAATTGATTGCATATGAATATTATCAATAACTCTTTTTTTTGTACATGAATGCTGTGTCACACTGAAACACGTTAGATTGTAGGCTAGTTCCACTACTTTTATTTATATATATACTGTATATATATATTTTTTAATGTATAAAAAAGGAACAGTTTGTTAGGTTTCCACCCATCATACAAAATGGTAAAAAATAGCCAAACTACAGGCTTGCAATGTGTCACACTTTAACACCTTGTGAGCTTGTAGATCGGCTAGTTTGACTAGGAACGGCTTAAGTGGGAAGGTTTCCACCTGGCAGTGACAATGTGTTTCTGTGTTGTAAATGTAGTGGTGGGAAGTAAGTACTAAGTACATTTTCTTCTACTCCTCTACATCTGAGTGGTAAAGTGTACTTTTACTCCACTACATTCATTTGAAAACATTGGTTACCAGTTACTTGGATTATTATTACAAAACGTACATTAAACACTTTAGCCCTATATAGAGTCCAGGCATTTGAAAATTGCCGATCTACAAGCTCGCAATGCACTGCGAGCTTGTAGATCTGCTATATTAAAAATATTTGTATAAATTTGAAAATGTTTAAATGAGATTCTGTATAATGAGTACATTTTGATGCCAATATTTTTGTACTTTTTACTAGAGTACATTTTGAATTGACTTGTAACGGGAGTATTTCAATATTGCAGCATTGATACTTCTACTCAATCAGAAATACAGATTCACTCCCAGTCTTCTGCCGCAGTCTGAAAACGCACCTCCTCAGACTCTATCTTAGCCCATAGCACTTGCTGTAGTTAGTGCTTGCCCTAGCCTCGACCTCCTACAGGCGTATGCAAAGGCTCAACTTATGTAACTTAGACAGCATTTTATGTAGACTTGTACTTTTTATGTAAACATGGCACTATATAGTGTGTGTGTGTGTGTGTGTGTGTATATATGCATATTTTCTTTTTAAAGATATTCCAATTTACGTTCTTAGCTTACGTATGATAACTACTTTGTGTATATGATGTAGCTTTGCTTCTAGAGACAACATATTTTCAGATGGAGGTCGGCGGCCAATTACATATAGTTTTTGGGTTTCTTGACATGAAAAACTTGAGAACCACTGACATAGGTTTTTCAGGAAACTGTCAGGATTTAGAAGGCATTTGTAGAATCATCCTCAGGTCTAAATGGGCTGTAAATCACTGGATTAAGAGCATCTGCTAAATGCCTAAATTGTACTAGAGTAATACATGTGAGTACTTTTACCACCACTGTTGTAAACGTATCGTGTGTGTGTGAATTCCAGGGAGGAGACGACTTGGATCCAGACTACGTGCTGAGCAGCAGAGTTCGCACAGGGCGGAGTATCCGAGGATTCTGTCTGCCCCCTCACTGCAGCCGCGGGGAGAGACGCGGCGTCGAACAGATGTCCTTAGAAAGTACGTGTCTGTGTTGGTTTTGAAACGGCACATTTTTAGATTTTGTCTTCGTCTTTTTTAATTAGTTTTTATTGTTTTAGTCTAACTATATCATAAGATAGTCATCGACTAACTCGACAGTTGATTTAGTAGACTAAAATGTATTTTAGTCCAAATGGCTGATTTTACACTTGCTGAAAATAGACTATCTACAAGCTCACAATGCATCGCGCTGCGACACGCTGTGAGCTTGTAGATTTGCTATTTTCACCAAATGTAAAATGTTGTCTTTTACTTATACTGGCTCTCTTGTCCACTACTTTCTAACATTTTAGTCTAGTTTTGTTGACGAAATTGTCAATTATATTTAGTTTTAGTCATCCTAGCTTAGTTGTCATTTAGTTTTCTAAACTTCCAATTAGTTTGTTAGTGGAAAAAAAGGTAGTGGATGAACATTGTTCGTCATAGTTTAGTCGACGAAATCAACACTGGTCTGTCTGTCCCTTCTTCCCTCTTTCTTTTCATTGTCTGATTGGTTTCATCATTGATCTAACAGTCAGATACCGCCCTCTGGTGGACAAAAGACCTAAAACTGGTGTTTTCTGTCCAGAGAACAGGGGAGGCGCTCTAGTTTTGGCAGCATGCCTGTCTATAAACGCAGTCTCCTTTCCAATTCAGGTCAAATTGAGAGAAAATAAGTTGCAGGTCCTTTACGAATATATTCCCACACTTACCACCAATGTGAAAAGATGCCTAGATGCATTTTGTACTGAACCTCCAAGTCCAGTAAGTTAGTGAAAGATCTACAAGCTCGCAAAGCTACAAATCACAACATTTTGCATCATGATGCTTGTGAGTGCTAGGAATGTGAGACCAAGAGGTTAAAGGAGTGCTTTTGTGACCGAAGGTTCACAGGACAAAATGTGGGTGAGGAAGTTAATGTCCACCACTCGCCCCTCCCCCAAACACAGCTGAAGTGCCCTTTAGCAAAGCAGTGAAGGGTGTGTGTGTCTGTCATATAAAAAAATGGCATATCTACAAGCTCACAGCGCTGCAAGCTTGTATATCTGCTATTATTGCTATTTCTGAATTAAAACTATTTCAATCATTAATATATATATATATATATATATATATATATATATATATATATATATATCTCACAAATCGTCTCTTCTGGGGGTCAGGTCTTGCGGCGTTGGACGGGGACCTGAAGGGGACGTACTACGCCCTGAAGGACATGACGGACGAGGAACAGCAGCAGCTCATCGACGACCACTTCCTGTTCGACAAGCCCGTGTCCCCCCTGCTGCTGGCGTCTGGCATGGGCCGCGACTGGCCCGACGGCCGCGGCATCTGGTGAGAGCACACTACAGTGCCAGGGGGGTGGTGAGAGCACACTACAGTGCCAGGGGGGTGGGCAACTTTGATGATGCTGGGGGACACTATATTTCCACACTCACTCCAGATGGGCCACATTGCATGTTACTGTCGTAGCAAAAAATAGGCGCTCTACAAGCTCAAAACTTGTCTATATTTGAATTGAAATCCTGCTATTTTTTCCTATTTTTGAATTGGAATCTTGAAAAGTAACCTTTTTCATTTCAAGTAACCTTTTAATTTAATTTCAAATGCATAGTTATGTTAAATGTATGAACTAAATACATTGGACATTAAAAAGACAAACATTTTAACTGTTCAACATATGTTCTGAATGCCCCCCCCCCCCCCCCTTTTTTTTTGTTCATAATGATATTTGGAATACATAATCAGTTGAGATTGTTTTCGTTTCAATTTGTGTGAGGTTGACCCACATAAAATGCCTGGACTACGTGCTGGTGCCTGAACTCCAGTATTACCAGTACATTGCAGCGTTACCATTCTATGTCTTTTCGGGTCGCAACTCGACCACCGAGTTGCCGTATCGAATGTTGTGGCACGTCTCCATCGCGGTCTCAAATGATGGGGTGAAAGTCCCACCAACCCGTTTTTCATCTGCCCATGTCCCTTTTGTGTGCATATATGGAGATCCCTGATGTTCTCACTTATGCCGTTTGAGAACTTTACATGTCCTGCCATTAGCAGTTCAGTATTTTAGCTGTGACGTGAGCGCCCCCTCCTGAGATACTTCCGGGTCCTACTTTTGTGTCCCCATAGAGTTATACTGTGACGCTCCGTCGGACTAAATCTGAGACGAAAACAACCACGAAAGTCTCATTTTACCGCTTTCCTCGCAAAAACAAAGCTGCGCTGCTCTCCCAAATCTGGCTGTGACAGGCCGTCTGCCCCACACTGAATACTATCGCCATTTCATTGTGTAAACTAAATCCTCATTAATGCAAACTAGATCCAACAAGCCTGCACACATTCTAAATATGCCCCCGAAATATTTTACTGAGCAAATGGACTGTTACCACCTTCAATAATGATATTTATTGTCTCCACATTTTTTTGTCATGGACACTTGTACAAAACATTAATAATTCTACTCGAGTTGGAAGCATTAAGACTCATTTTAACCCTCAATGTCTTCCTTTCTGAAAAATAACGTCACACGTTTAGATATTCTATTTACAATGAGATGCGGACGGGAGCTGGTGCCACTTGGATCCGTTTGTAACGTAGCACTACAAAATGACGTCTGACTTAAATACTGGGTAGATTGTCAGAAACAAAACATCGTCAGTGAGAAAGGGGGGCATTTGCCAATGTTCATTCTATTCAGATTCCATAAATGGAGTTCCTCTGCTGGGCGCTTGTTCTCGGTAGTAAAGCAGTAGAATTAGCAAGGCTAATCGGTGAATAGAACCTGCAGGGAAAACATGGAACTTTCAGCAAAATATCAGGAAAGCGTGAAGAGTGGGAATGGCACATCTGTATGGCCATTTATGGGCATACCCATACATGGGCATTTGGGGGGGAGGGGGCATTGGCGGTTTTGGAAAGTCCTTGTACGACAGTAAATCGTTACTGTCCGACACTGGTGTTAAATGTTTTTTTTTTTTTTTTTAATGGCTGGATTGATGGTCCATTAATGTTGACGCTTACTGTCCAGGCACAACGACAACAAGACGTTCTTGGTGTGGGTGAATGAGGAGGACCATCTGAGGGTGATCTCCATGCAGAAAGGAGGCAACATGAAGGAGGTCTTCAACCGATTCTGTACCGGACTCACAAAGGTAGGCTGGCCTGTTTGAAATCGGAGAGATTATTTTGCAAAAATAAATTGCCCTGTGCAATTTTCCATTTACAAAGACAGAAATTAATTGACAAATTGATTTATATGTAGCAATGTTCAATGCCAACAACCCAATCAAATTGTTTTGTGACAAAGAATCGTCAACTAAAATGTCATGATTGTGACAGCCGACTGCTTGATTGTTTGACTGATCATCTTGTGTCCACAGATCGAGACTCTGTTCAAGGATAGGGGCCATGAGTTCATGTGGAACGAACACCTGGGCTACGTGCTGACCTGTCCGTCCAACCTGGGCACCGGGCTGCGTGCGGGCGTGCACGTCAAGCTGCCCAACGTCAGCAAACACGACAAGTTCGGAGAGATCCTCAAGAGACTGAGGCTGCAGAAGCGCGGCACAGGTAAACAATTCACCGTTTAAGCAATGTTTTTTTTTTCTCCCTTTAATCCCACCATTTTGCAACCCATTTTTATCAATTATTTAATGTAATCCTGGGCGTTACACTCTCCCTGCCAACCTGGGGAGAGCATGTACTGGCCTCATGCTTCTTTCTATGCATGTGGAGCCCAAGCCGCTTCTTTTCACCTGACGGGTGGTTATCAAACCAGTTCCTTTCCCCTACCTAGGACCTCTAGCTGTGACGCTACCAACTGCGCCACCGTGCCCCCGTTTAAGCACTATTGTATAATTGGTCTTGCGGTGTCGCGCTAAGATAACGAAAATAGCATATCTGCAAGCTCACGTGTTGCGTCACTGTGTGAGCTTGACTATCTGATTTTCCCAATCTTTAAATCTGATCTTTATGACTGTAAATGTTATCTTTAGGACTGTGAAACAATAATACTATCAATGTGGACAGTCACTCCTAAAGATCAGATTTAATAACAGTGGGTCCTAAATGTGATACACATTTAACTCTCAATCCAGTGATGTAAATATGTTTTCAATGTATTGAGTCCCAGGATGCAGGGATGGTCTTTTAGATGAGTCCCAGGGACATTTTATGAGTCCCACTTCAACAACGTTTTGCCATTTTTACAAATCGCAGCATTTAACTCATTTAATTTTATATGGTTATAATGTGGTTATATTCATGTAGAAAACGGAAGAAGAAATGATTATTAACTAAAGCTAGCAAAATAAACTAGAATTAAAAACTGTACAGACTAGTAGTGCATCCCATAGAATAAAAAACTGTACAGTAGTACAGACTAGTAGTGCATCAGATGGATGCAGAGGTTATTGTTTTATTGCATCCCTTAACTATAAACTGCGTTTTGCTCTGCAATGTCTCAATCCCTTTTATCAACGTAAAGCACTTGACAAGACACAAATGCGGGGTTTGGTGTGCATTTGTGAGGATTGTAAAACAATTACAACATGCGTACTCTGTTGGAATTCTTATTGAATATCCAGTTGCCAATGGCAGTACAGCAGTAAGAAATGCAGCAGATAACTGGAAGAGAGAAAAGGAACAGTATCAATACACATTATCAGTATAAGTAGTATCAGGGAGCACACTTGACAGCAATTAATCAAGTAATTGGTGTATTCAATTTGTCACATACAATATTACATATTCGCAACAATGGATATATTTACAGGAAAATAAACTGAACACACCGGAAAATGTGAAAAATCTTAACTATCATAACTCCCGATCTAAATCATCCCGTCTAATTCTGACAAAAGATCCTGTGTTAGACGGCGGGCCAGTCGCTAGTCGCGATAGATTTATTCTTACCTCCCGTTGTTGTCGATCGACTCTAGAGTGGTGTGGCTATTGTTAGCTGCTACACAGACATGCACACCAATTTCCGGTGCGCCAGTAAAAGTGGTCCGGGCGCTATAAATGATGGGCACATGGATTAAATAGGTCCGGGCAAGCAAGGTGTTAATAACGGTTAGATTGGCTATTTTCTCCCAGAATAGGACCGTTGGTGTTCATGTGATTAATCTGAATCAATACAATTGAGTATTAAACCATTAATGGAACCCCTTTGTTTTTTTTTTCATGTTTCAAGATGGGAACCCATTTTTGGGTAGTTGTAAATCACTATATTAAGTTTTTCAGAAAACCAAGGTCAGGATTTAGAAGTCGTTTTTAGAATCGGCCTCAGTCCCAACTGGTTAACATCCATTCATGCCTTAATTGCCTATTAACCAACCTCCCTCGTCTTTTTGACTCTCAGGGGGCGTGGACACGGCGGCGGTGGGCGGCACCTTTGACATCTCCAACGCCGACAGGCTGGGCTTCTCGGAGGTGGAGCTGGTGCAGATGGTGGTGGACGGCGTCAAGCTGCTGGTGGACATGGAGAAGCGCCTGGAGGCGGGCCAGGACATCGACGACATCATGCCCGAGCAGAAGTGAACTGTCACCTCTCACCCCCACCACCCCCTTTCCCTCACCTGTTAACCCCCCGTCGTCCCACCCCGCACTGATCTCCTGTATAATCGGATGTAATTATAAACATCATGGAGAGTCCCCCTAGCGCCCTCTAGCGTAGTGCGACAGCCCACACTGATCCTGTTAGAACCTGTTCAGTCTTTGATCACCATGACCAGGGTTTAAACATCCGTCACATCTGGATAGAAAGTAATCAATAATAAACCGTTGTTGGCCCAATGGAAACCCACTCTGTGTCTGTCTGCCTTCATTCAGTGTCTTAACGAGCAGCAATGGGAAGTTACTTAAATACATTTTACTTTCATACATTTTGATTTCCGGCCGATCTACAAGCTTGGCCGATCTATAAGCTCGTAATGTACACATTGTGACCTTGTATTGTAGATTGGCTATTTTCAAAAGATTTTTATATAGATTTGAAAACTTGTGAAATGGGACATTCTGCATAATGAGTACTTTCTACTTTGGTTCTGTAAGCACATATAGATACCTGCAATTTTACTCAAGCCTATTATTATTCCGGAATGTCACGTGTAACAGAGTATTTCTAAATTGCAGTATTGATACTTTTACTTAATTGAGAAATCTGAGTACTTTAATTGAGAAATCTGAGTACTTTATCCACCACTAAAGTGGTTAAGTACAATTTCAAGGTGGCAGTGTCTCGAGAGGTAGAGGGGCCGCTTGGGGGTCTGGTGTTTGTCAAAGTGTCCTTGAGCAAGACATTGATGTACTTTTTATCCCACTGCAATTATTTGACAGCTTTAGTTACTGGTACAATTTACAATTTAGGCATTTTGCAGACTCTCTTAATCCAGAGCGATTTACATTAAGCAAGAACAAAAAGCATGGGAATACATCACATATATAAAACATTTATCAAGAAACATGCGTAAGCTAAGAACGTAGCTAGAACATATCTATATAATGACACTATACATATATGCTGTACATATATACTATGAAGTGCTATGACTACATACAATGCAATTATTGTGCTGTCTACATAACATGCTGTAAGTCTGTATCAAATGCTATCTAAGCTATCTACTGGTAGATTTAAACTATTCCAAATTCCATTAATAATTTAAATGTAAAACAGTGCATGATTAATGGTCAATATGTTTAGTCATAACGGGATACTGTAGGCCTATATGATTCTGAAATGAGCGTTCGGCATAATGAATACTTTACTGGTGGCTGTTTTCCATCGCTGTTAATTGGGGTAGGGTTAGGGTTATGTCTTAGGGTTATGTCTTAGGGTTATGTCATAAGCAAAGTGGTCAAATAGTATGTTCACAAATGGCCGAAGTGTAAAGCAGGGCATAAATATTGTATGAAACATCACATGTAGTGTCAGAAATCCAACGGCGGGCAGGAGTGGATAAAACACTTCCTCCTATGCTGCTTCATCTTATTAAAGTAATACTGTTTATTTACTATCGTATGAGGGATACACTATGCATTAGCCTTTTCACATGTCTGCCTTGTTTAGAATCTACGGTGTAGAAATGTTCAGCAGAACATGTACTGCTAGGTTATTGTGACATGATAATAGCTATATGTCACTCATACGACTCCTGACTTTCCACCTGGTGTCTCTGGCCACAGTCAGCTGCTGACTACAGACCTGCAGTACTTTTACTTTTCACCACACTTTCTTTTATTTATTTTTTTAAAGATATTTTTTTGCGGCTTACGCCTTTATTGGTTTTTTGAAGGGACAGACAGTAGGCTGACAGGAAACGGGAGAGAGATGGGCTCGGGAGTCGAACCCGCGGCACACTGCGACTGGATTACCAGTCGGGTGCCCAGACGGTTACGCCACCGCCTGGGCCTCACCACACTTTCTTCATGATATAATAGTTAATAGATGTTGGTAAAGAAAAGTCTTGCGTGCTTCAGCCAGCCGAAGGTAGAAGGGCTTGTCGGTGCTCAACAGGAAGCACTTGCATCAGAGAAAATGATAAATGGGGACAACTTGCAACAGAGAAAAATAATAATACCTGGGCACTTCATGAGAGAGACTACCCGAATATAATATACTGGCGCACTCTTGGTCTGCATGTGTTTTATTGTTTTGCAGGGGTAACATGACATTTCCACTTTTGTCTCCCTCAGAGTCGAAACAGGGTTAATAGTTAATAAAGTTAATAGATATAGATGAATGGATTATTACTTTTATAGATGTTATCTATGATTATTATATCCATATACAATCATTGCTGTAAAATACAGAGGCACATATATTGTGGTTTAATTGATGAATCTACATCTTTGTGGCACCACGACCCATGATGGACTTCTTAGTGTTTCTCTCGGGTTTCAACAGGATTATATAACACTTTGGTCCAAACAGTGCCACTAAAATGCCAAAACTAGATGCTAAAATAGCAAACACCTCCACTACATCTGCATATTTGCCTGGAGAGCTGATGTATGCTGGGATGAAGGCTATCCACACGGCACAGAAGATCAACATGCTGAAAGTGATTAGCTTGGCTTCATTGAAGTTGTCTGGAAGATTCCTTGCCATGAATGCTAGGACAAAGCTGAGCAGAGCCAGTAAACCAATATAACCTAGTAGCACTGCAAAACCAACTGTGGATCCCACGTCACACTCATAGACTATCTTATCACTGTGGTATTGTTTGTTTTTACGAGGAGTTGGTGAGGCAGACACAAGCCAGGCTATGCAGATTATTGCCTGGATGGAAGTAAGAGTCAGAACTGTTCCTCTCTGCTGCATAGCACCGAAAAACCTCATAATGTCTGCACCCCCAGGCTTGGAGGCCTTGAACACAGCCAGCACCACCATGGTCTTTACCAGGATACACGAGACACACAGCACAAAGCTGATCCCAAACACTGCATGCCTCAGCTGACATGTCCAGAGTCTGGGCCGACCAATGAACAGAAGTGAGCACAAGAAGCATAGTTTGAGTGACATCAAAAGTTGGAAGCTGAGTTCTGAGTTGTTGGCGCGTACCATGGGTGTGTCTCGGTGATTGACGAAGATTCCCAGGACAATGGCACAGATGAGGGTGCCTAGCAATGAGATGGTTGTCAAGGAGATACCCAGGGGCTCATGGTAGGACAGGAACTCCATGCTCTTAGGGACACACTGTTCACGCTGAGCATTGGACCAGAAGTCCTCTGGACAGCTGGTGCACTCTGTTGAATCTAATGGGGCAAGGTAGGTGGCAAAGGGAAATACAGGTACAGTATCAGCCTAAAGATAAGCTATACTGTAGATAGGCCTGGTTACATGATTGACACCTACCAGTCTCATTGCTGATCTCTCCCTCAGAACAAGCAATGCAGTCAAAGCAACAGACAGGTTGTCCTTTCCTTCTGGCCAGACGGGTTCCAGGGGAACAGCTCTCACTGCACACTGACCGAGGAGGCTACGGAGTTAAGAAACAACTGCTCATTTACAGTCTAAACGTCCAAATTAAATTACATTCACACCATGAGCTCAACATTAGGTATTTTAGAAAGCCAAAGTGACCTTTTTGGTTTCAAAGTTCCAGAAGAT
The DNA here is from genome assembly GCF_951216825.1 of Electrona antarctica. Taxonomy (NCBI): domain Eukaryota; kingdom Metazoa; phylum Chordata; class Actinopteri; order Myctophiformes; family Myctophidae; genus Electrona; species Electrona antarctica. The sequence continues at coordinate 39,386,135 of NC_136798.1, forward strand.
TCCGTCTTCATCAATGATGAGTTCTTCACCTATGGACGGTAACTTCTTATACACACCGACATTCTGAACCTTTACACTTCCATCAGGGAGCCACGCCAAGTTCATGACATCACAGATTGGTAAGGCATCACTGTTCTCACCAAATAATACTTGATCACCATATGATGTGGTGAAGTTGACCTTTTCCAGGTAATACACGAGCTAGAAATGGTGATGGTGAACATGATAAAAAGAGAGACTTGGATAGAACTGCACAGTGATGACATCACCAGTGGAGGAAGCTGCTGCCCCTATACACTGTATTGTCAGGACTTTAACCCATTCAGGCCTGACGTCGAAAAAAAAAAAAAAAAACGTTTTCTAAATCATGACAATTTTCGGAAAGATTTGAGGCACATTTTAACGATTTTTCAAAAATAGCAGATCTACAAGTTCATAGCGCGCCACTCGGTGGCGCGCTATGAGCTTGTAGATCTGCTATTTTTCAATAGCTAAATTATAACATAATGTTTAAAACGCTAACGCTAACGTGACATGGATGCGTTCCAGGTCTCAATGGATTAATGTAAAATATTGGCCTATAAATTATTGTAAATGTCTAGCATTAAAATCAGGGGAATATTCTGTGTCCCTGCACGGAATATGTATGCCCCATAAGAATTCGTTTGCATATCACTATAAGAAAAGTATTAATACAGCTTCATCTCAGTAATGCCAATCTTCCAAGCTTTATACCAATGTCATTCATTCATTAATATCACACCTGCCATGGCTGTATTGACTGCAAACTGGCACAGCTGTCCCCAATGAAAGGCCCTCTTCCTGGCACACATTGCATCATGTCATGGAGGGCGTGGGCCACAGCATACACACCCTTGTAGACATTGTACTCTGGCCTGAGGTTGGACACGTCCAACAGGGTGGTTTCTGCTGTTCCTAGGTCCTCTTGTCCAGTACACAGCCTTCCACCAACATCCACCCACTCTGACGGAAGGGGTGCAAATTTACACTGAAATGTGTGCTCCCAAAACTGCCTCACCTGAGGAAACAAAATGAACACTACTCAAACAGAAATGTAATACCTTGTGAATATCTAATTACTGAGGTCAGGTTGAAATTGTAGATTAAAAGTCACACCTGTGTGAACTGAGCGGTGCAACTATACATTTATTGTTATACTGTACTCTACTACTACTGTGCTTTGCACTGCATTGTAGTGTACTGTGCCGGGGTCCCCGGAACATCCAGACCCGGAGTTACCATGTGGGGGTCCCCGGAACATCCAGACCCGCAGGAAACACGGCCAGGGGGCCTGTCCGGTTCCGGCGAGCCGCCCCGCGTCCGAAACGGTCGAGAAATGACAGACTTACCATGTGGGGGTCCCCGGGGTGTCCCCGGAACATCCAGAGCCCCTGGAACGGCCCAGGGTTCGTACTGTAGTGTACTCTGTGGCTACTTTACTCTGTGCTGTACTGTACTGGCCACTTTAGGTGTTGCAGCTTTCTGTGCTCGGACATACAGACAGACAGACACAGAGACAGACATACAGACGGACGGACACACATAGCCCCGTAATGGAGTGGAGGCACCGCTCAAAAACTAACAAAATGTATCGTGCAGACATCTGAACACATCAGCGGATGCAGTGAGTTTCCCTGCAACCAAGACTATTATGATGAATGCTGTGTCAGCAAAGCTCACAGTATCATCAACGATCACAGTCACCCCAAACCAGGGATTATTTCAGAATGATGCCACATGGAAAGTGGCTCCACACTCACAATACCACTGGCAGTAGACTGCTAAAGAGATTCTTCCCCAGGACAATAATACACAAACGAGCGAGCCAAAGTAAAGCCTGAGGAACACCCCTGGCTAAGGGCCCTAAGGTGCCACGCCTAGTCCCAAACATGCCACACACACTGTTCAGAGGTCCGGCATGAGAATAGTAACACAAGGTGTCCAGTCAAGGTGCACAAAGGATTACAAGCGCTTGGCAAAAACACTGTTCAGGCATCTAGCATACTAAAGCATACTAGGAGTGAAGCATTGTTATATGTGTGTCATAATGAGGTGTCACGATGTATTGTTGGGATATTAAAACATGATTGTCGTAACCTTATACAGTAATGCAATATATTTAATAAAGTATAATACTATACGTGTATTTTTTGATGGGGAAAGTTATACGATGTTATACTGTTATACAGTTATACTGTATGGTGTGTGTGATATGAAATGTGAGCGTACCACAGTATAATCACTAATCATGTCTTCCATATATATCCATATTCCATCATATTCAAGGGCTTTTGGAGAGAAATTATACAGACTCCAGCCACTTCCAGTTTAGAGCACTGCAGAGGGGAGGTGTGTCTGTGTGTGTGTGTGTGTGTGTGTGTGTGTGTGTGTGTGTGCGTGCGTGCGTGTGTGCATGCGTGCGTGCGTGCGCGTGCGTGTGCGTGCGTGTCCAGAAGATGCTTGCTAATGTGACTGTACATATGCATAAAGGCAATTATGTTTCTGCATGTCTAAAAGGCCTATCTAAGATAGCATCAAAGCCAAAGAGTTTTACAACTGAACTGACCCTCCTATATTATTTAGTTTGAGCTGTTGTTAATAACTAGGCTACACTTGGTTGGTAAAGTCCAGATCACATCAATATGAGTTAGCGGAATTTATGCAGTATTTATATATTATATTTGCTATTAGTGTCTATCTGTCCTCTCAAACAGTCAGTGAGGAGTCTGAGGACTTATATTCTTGTTTTATTCATTATAGTTGTCAATATCACTGTATCACCTATACTGCTACAATATCCGGTGGCAGGTGCCAAACTGAAGTATTTATGTTGTACCTGTACACATTGTGTAACAATAACGTTGACACCAAACAAAAGACTCACTATGCTATTCTCATGGCTGTTGTCAGGGTCATTGTCAGGGTGCATTTTCAACAAGAAGTCCTTGAGGCCTGGTATCTCTCCACGACGGACTGCAATACCCAGGGTGCCTCTCAGGTACGGCATGTAGCGAGGAGTCTGGAGCTCTGGGTGTTCTATGAAGCTCGTATCGACTATCCACTGCAGACCCGTCACCTTCTGCTTTACCACCTGCGTCAATGTGTAAATAATTATATGCTAATTACTGAGCATTTACTTTGACGCAAGACTGATTGTTTGATTGTGTTGCAATCAAACAAAATGCTTTGCAATTACATAGCAACCTTATTTTATATGAAAGGATGGCTTTACTTTTCATCTCACTTTTGAAAACCAAAGCCTTTCCTTAGATTCGATTACGTTAAGTTACCTTGCAGACTTGGTTATCTCAAGTATGTCTTTCAATTATGTATATGTGCATGTCCGTCTATGTATGCTTTGGTTGTAGTGGCTTATATTGTTTTGTTTTCCCAATGATTTTAATTGATTGTTGTGCATGTAAAGCACTTTGTAAACACTGTTTTTTAAAAGCACCTCATAAATAAATGTTATAATTATTGTTATTATTATTATTATTACTTCAATATCACTCATTTCTGATGCCTTTATAATTATGAGTTCCTATACATTAACATGGATTGTAACGCGAACCTCGTCCATGAGTTTTACCATATGGATTCCATATGCTATTACGACGACGACGCGTGCTGTGGACGTCTTCATCACAGAGACAATCCTCTGTGTTTGGGCTGGGTCGTTGTCCCAGGGCAGAGCCACCGCGTACGCCAGGCAACCCAAACCAGACCGGGCCAGCTCAGACTGGCAGATGTGGGCCGCGTCGCGGCCGTAGGAATCATCTGTGAACAACAGTCCTGCCCAGCTCCACTCGAACCGTCTCATAATCTGGAGCATAGCTAGCACCTGATTGGATAAAGAATGGAGAGGGACAATTAACTTTTGGGCGGGAAGCCCATTTGGTGTTTTAAGCATTATGTTATACTTTAGCTATTGAAAATTAGCAGATCTACAAGCTCATAGCGCGGCACCGAGTGCCGCGCTACGAGCTTGTAGGTCTGCTATTTTTGAAAAATCTTGAAAATGTCGCGCAAATCTTTGAATATATATTCTTTCACAGCGAACGTGTTTAACTCAAATCTTTGCTTCTGAGGGGTTCCTGGAACAACATATTATCAGATGCGGGCTGGGGGCCAATTACATATAATTTTTGGGGTCCTTGACATGAAATATTTTAAATGTCGACGTCAGGCCTAAATGGGTTAAGTGCTTAGACTAAATTATTCACATAGTGGTACATCCTTGACCTTTGGCAAATGAATCTAAATCAGTGAATCTCCCTACACTGATTCCACAATGTAAAGGTGTAATAATTCTCTTTTATGATGCTGTGAATAGAGACCATATGCAGTAGGCTCCAGCAGTAATATCCACAATCATATTAGAGGTGATGTGATATATCAATCACAGTACTTAGAAGTTCACCTGGATGGCATTACTCATGACTGTTCTAAAGAAGGAAGGGTGCTGATTCCGGTCACTCAGACAGGAGCACATGGCATAGGAGCTGATCTGAAAAAGACACACAACATGTGACTCTTGTTTTATACAGAGACGGTCATGGCGACAAGACTAACTGTTCAGGAGAGGAGAAAAACTGATTCGTTTTTTTTTTCTTTTTATCCAAAATGAGTTAATAGCACAGGTAGACTCGATCTTCACATACTAGAGCATGTCTGAAATAAATGTCAGAGCTGAAATCATGTAATCATCATCATGTAATCATGTAAATATGAAATAAATGCTTAAACATGTAGCTAGGTTTAATGTTAGAGACCACAGAAGTGAACCTTTCAGGTCTGTTTTCTCAACTCGCTGTTTTATGCAAGACATTACTCTATAAGCCATATCTCCAAAACCGCTGGGTCAAACTGAACAACCGATATGTCAATTTGAAGCTATGATTCCCTGCTTTAACATGACATGAAAAAAACGAGAAAAAAAAATCAATGACTTAGCATCGGTCAGAAACGGTCACAAATGTTCTGCAATGTACATCTTCTTTGTTTTCTTTCTTTCTTATGTATTTATTTATTTATATTTGTTTTACAAATGTCGGCCTGCAAGCAAAGCATGTGATAGGACTGACAAGGCTGTCTCCTCGACCTGTTAGTCTGCTCAACATCACTCACCTAGATGAACCCCTGCTCTGCTAAACGCTACACTCACTGTACCAAATAAAGAAATACACACATTATCGACTGGCTTGTGTAATATAATTGTGCCTCTCTCTCTCTCTCTCTCTCGCTCTAACAGCAACAGTTGAGTGTGAAATTGTAACCTTTGATTGATTAATTTGGCAATTAATTAGCATGCTTGAATAAACAATCAGATTTTATATGAAATGTCAATGACACAAATCTTTTGTTTGTTTGTTTATTTATTGATATTGTTTTTGTTTTGACAAAATATTTTCACAAAATATCACTTACCCTACCTTTAACAGTGTTGTTTATTATGTATGGATCACAGTGATTCATGCAATAAGGTTTAATATTACAATGTTATAAATATGTATAACATTCTGAACATTGCGCCAGCTAGCGTACTCCACCACCTCAATCACACAGACACTCTGCATGTGACCACTCAGAGCCATGTCAGAGCCACCAAATGTTTGTCAACTACCTTTTTTCACTGACAAAAAACAAATGGAAACTAAATGATGATGACTAAAACACACTAGAGATGGTAAAAGGGTGTCCAACTCACCATGGGCACTCTGTACAAACCTAACACACTAGAGATGGTAAAAGGGTGTCCAACTCACCATGGGCACTCTGTACAAACCTAACACACTAGAGATGGTAAAAGGGTGTCCAACTCACCATGGGCACGCTGTACAAACCTAACACACTAGAGATGGTAAAAGGGTGTCCAACTCACCATGGGCACTCTGTACAAACCTAACACACTAGAGATGGTAAAAGGGTGTCCAACTCACCATGGGCACTCTGTACAAACCTAACACACTAGAGATGGTAAAAGGGTGTCCAACTCACCATGGGCACTCTGTACAAACCTAACACACTAGAGATGGTAAAAGGGTGTCCAACTCACCATGGGCACGCTGTACAAACCTAACACACTAGAGATGGTAAAAGGGTGTCCAACTCACCATGGGCACTCTGTACAAACCTAACACACTAGAGATGGTAAAAGGGTGTCCAACTCACCATGGGCACTCTGTACAAATCTAACACACTAGAGATGGTAAACGGGTGTCCAACTCACCATGGGCACTCTGTACAAACCTAACACACTAGAGATGGTAAAAGGGTGTCCAACTCACCATGGGCACTCTGTACAAACCTAACACACTAGAGATGGTAAAAGGGTGTCCAACTCACCATGGGCACTCTGTACAAACCTAACACACTAGAGATGGCAATAGACTGCGCCGAGGTGCCACCGCCCCCGATGCCGAGCACAGGAGGGGCCCCGGCGCAGCTCTCAGCCAATGGAAACCGCTCCTCTCTCCCACTGACCAATGACAACGCTGCGCGGAATGCAACGGCAAGCGAGTAACAGGTGTCATAGACGATATACCCCAGAGTCACGTTGGGCAGCAGGCGGGGGTTTCCGTTGATCTCAGCAATGGCAAAAGCCAAGGTCTGGGCCCGTCTGAGCGCGTCAATGAAGAAACTAACACACACAAAGGTTAAATATATATATTTATAAAGACATAATTCACATAATTCTACATTCATTCAAACTCCTAAATCTTAACTCTGACTGCAGGGGAGGGAGTCTGGTAGATATACTGTAGGTTATTGAGTCTAATGATCCTGATATATATAATATTTCTAATGAAAAAGAAAATGGACAATCAAAATATGTTGGACATATTACATTTGGGTGTGGTGTCACTTAATATTGATATGGTATAGTAATGGCAACATTGACTATCAAGAAAATAAAAAACATGGCACTTGGTTGCCGATCCCTACCCTGCCATACAGTACAGTACATCAAAACTACAGTAGGTCCCGGCCGTTCTCTTGCTTGCTAAGTGTCTTTGTCATACTCACCCATGGCAAACGGGGTCCTGTTGCTCGGCGGTGAAGGACAGATCGGGGAACACAGAGGAGAGGTGGATGTCAAACACGGCACCCAGAACCAAGTCTCCGGGCTTGTACATTCTGTTGGGATTAAACGGTGCCTGCAACTCGCAAGAAGACGAGGAGGACGAGGTAGTAGAGGAAGGAGAGAGGAAAGAGAACAACAACATGACGTACACATACGGGTTTGAAAGCCGGTGTATAATGTCTAGAGAGGCCCTCATCATGACTGTCCTCTGTCTAACTAACACACCCCCCTCTTCTCTAGATACCATTGTCCACTTGTTCAGTTTTATACACAGTGCCGTGCCATCTCATGCCACCTCGTAACATTACGTAATCTATTACAACACCCATCGGAGCAGAGGTAGACGTAAAGGCGGGGCTTAACGTACATTATTTTAGATATTTTCATTTTCATTGACTTGTTTATTTGGGAGGGAAAGCGTGCATTAATGGACAATACATTTAAAGGAGTAGTTCACCCCAAAAAAAATTCATGTGTTCTATCAATTACCATAAATCCTTTAATAGACAGTCACCCAGGCTTGTATTTAGTTATTTTACTGAAAGGAGGCATATATAGCTAAGAGAGAGGCCTACTATAATATATTTCTATTTTTCAAACAGATCATAATGAATAAAACCACACTTTGTGTGAGTTTGAACCCAGTAAAATGTACTGCGTTCATTTCTTGAAACCAATTAGTACTGTATGAAATATTAAACAGTGCAGTTACAGCTGGTCACTATATGCAAGAGTGTACATGTTATGTTACCAAGAAGATCCTGTATGATGAAATTGGTACTGTGGGAACCAACACATAGGCATCGATCAAGAGGACGTCCCACATTAACATAAATTTGATGTACTCGAGAAAGACGCAGGAGCGCAAAGTACCAACAAACTGGCCAGATGTATATGGAGAACCGGGATGACTGGAAGCTAAGCTGGAGGGCTCGTCTGAGGACGACCTAGAAAGACTCACTGGTCATTTCCAGCAGAAGCTCTGAATGTGCCACATACTCTCTGGCCCGTCCGGAGGACCTCCATTCCTGGATACCAGACGGTACCAGTCCCCGCTGCGTTCCAGGGGGGAATGAGCAGCCGGGGAGAGGGTGGACGGCCTTAGACCTGCCGCGCCGCTGACACTTTTCCTCTTTTCCACTTTTCCTCTTCAACGCACGGAACCAGAACTTGCCATTCCAGATCAGTAGAGCCCCTCCGCTGCCCCCGGGCAACAAACTGTTCCAGAGCAATGGCCACGTTTAGCACTTTTCAGCGCCCGGGCCGGATGGCTTTGTTTTAAAAAAATAATTATATAAATATTTTCAGAAATCTCTATGGGAACTCTATACTGCCTCCCCCTGGCCACCCGGGGCACCTGATGGAGGGGAAAGGAACTGGTTGGAATAACGTGTTCCTTTCACGTGCTACGTCCAAACGGGGAAACTCCCCCCTGTCAGGTGAAAAGAAGCAGCTTGGACTCCTCATGCATTGAAGGAAACATGAGGTCAGTCCGTTGCTCTCCCCAGGTTGACAGAGGGAGTGTAGCGCCCAGGATTACACTAGTCAATTGTGAGACTGGGTGAAAAACGGGTTTATTATTATTAATAATAATAATACAATCTCTATGGGAATAATTAATGGGTTTACAATCTTTCTTTTTTTTTAAATGTTTTTTTTTGTGGCTTTCGCCTTTATTTTATATTTTTTTATGGAGGGACAGACCGTAGGCTGACAGGAAATGGGGAGGGAGATGGGGGGGGGGGGGGGGGGGTGACATGCAGTGAGGGCCGTCGGGATCGGGAGTCGAACCCGCGGCACACTGCCAGACTGGATTACCAGCCAAGGTGCCTGGACCACTGAGCCATGGCCCAGGCCCCATGGGTTTACAATCTTGCAAATTGTCACTGTCAGGCAGAAACCATGTAATGTATCTCCATTTTGTTTCTATAAATGTTCTGCTTGTAAAAACAGTGGTGTGCAAAAGCAGCGAACATAGCCCTTCTACAACCTCACACACGTCACGTTGTTAAGTGTGTCTGTGAACACATTGTTGGTATATAATAAAAGTTAGTGTATAGTGATAATTTTTGATTAAAACAAATTCATTTTTGTTAAACGGTTAAATCACTATATTCTGATCATTGCTATAGAGTGTTTGTTCAGTAACAGAGGTTCTCCATGTCTCTCCAGCTCTTTAATAAACAGAACATACATTTTCAAGTAGGTGACAAAATTTCAGCCAATCAGGAGAGAGCTTATTTTTGACTCCTATACACAGGTCTAATGTTTGTCTTTAGGTCAATGTTTGTTTTGTAAACGCATTGACAATGAATGGAAAATTTACATCATAATGTGCCTCATTATGTCATATTGTTTCTTTATTGTTAATGGCGTTTAATGTTTGTGTTGGCACCGTTTGTTTTACATCACCATAACATCACCTAATGCGTTCTCTATCCTGATCCTGATTGGATGAAATTGCTATCCCAGTTTCAGTTTCTGAAAATGCATTTTCTGTTCAATAAAAAAGCTGGAGAGACGACTCCACTACGCTGCTACCCCCCAGCGTCCTTTCCAACCCCTCCTACCCCCCCCCCCCCCACCCCCCCCCCCCTTCTCTCTCTCCACAGCTGCCCAGACCATCAGTGCCGCCCTCCGCAACCAGATACTACAAGGTAACGACATCGACCTAGCCACCCTCCTCCGCCCCTCCACCACCAACTCCGAATCCCGCCTAATCGAGTGCGGAGACATCTCCATACAGCTCCGCAACCCCACCCCCTCACGCTCTGCCATTCTCACCGCCGCCGAGTTCGGCCTGGCCTTCTCCTATTTTCGAGACGTCATCTGTTCCGCCTACCCAGCCCGCCGCCAGGAGCTGGACGATTACCACACCGTGATCCTCGACCTAGCCGCGAGGTTCGGCGGCACCCTCTTTTTGCAGTACCACCGCCAATTCTCCGCCACCGCCGCAGCCAGGCTCCACCAGCTCAACACTTCCACCTACTGGGGCCAACTGGACTTGGAGCTCTACTGCCGTATCTTCGCAGGAAGGCTAGCCATCGCCTGCAACCTGTGCGGCAACCCCACCCACCCCGCCAGCCAGTGCGTCCACGCCGCCCCCCGCACCCCCACGGCTAAACCCACCACCAACAGACCAACTCCCGGCCCCCCCTCCCTCCTCGCCATCACCGCGCCCCCGCCACGCCCCCAACCCTACCCAGCTTCCCAAAACTCCCTCGACAGACGCGGCGGTCCTGTCCTGTACTGTGGATCTGCAGCCATATGCAACAACTACAATGAAGCAGGGTGCGCCGCGGCCGTCTGCAGACTCCTCCATGTCTGCACCCACTGCGGGGGCGCCCATGCCCGCTCCACCTGCCCCCAACACCCCACCAAACCTTCCAAACCGAGCTGACATTCGGTACACCTCTCCACCCCCATCAACATCCCCGCCCTGGCCGCCGCACTATCACGCCACCCAGACCCCGCAACCGCCTGCTTCCTCCTCGGAGGCCTTAACTACGGCTTCTCCCCCGGCCTCGTCACCCTCCCCACCAACACCCACACCTGCCATAACCTCCAGTCCGCCCTCACCGACCGTCACTTCCCTGCTCAACAAGGAAGTGGCGAACGGCTTTATGATCGGCCCAATTTCCACCCCACCCTCGACTGTGGCGCAGGAGGTAGAGCAGGTCGTCCAATGATCCATGGGTCGGCGGTTCGAATCCCGGCTACTCCTGTCTACATGTCGAAGTGTCCTTGGGCAAGACACTGAACCCCAAATTGCTCCCGGTGTGCTGGTTGGTACCTTGCATGGCTTCCGCTGCAATCGGTGTATGAATGTGTGTGTGAATGGGTGAATGTAATGCACAATCTATGTAAAGCGCCTTGGATAAAGGCGCTATATAAATGCACCATTTACCATTTACCATTTACCCTTCCCCACCTACCGCATCAGCCCCCTAGGCATCGCCACCAGAAAATACTCCGGCAAAAAGAGGATCATCCTCGACCTCTCCTCCCCCCACGGCACCTCAACCCCCAGCGTCAACAGCCCCATTCTCCATGCAGTACGCCACCATAGACGGCGCCATCAACCTCATCCGACTCGCTGGCCAAAGCCGACGTCACCGCAGCCTTCAAGATCCTCCCCCTCCACCCCGACTCTTGGCACCTTTTTGGGGTCTCCTGGCAGGACGCCTACTTCTTCGCCGTCCGCCTCACCTTCGGCTGCAAATGCTTATACCCGCCCAATACAACCCAGCATCCTCTATGCTTTTCGTATCCCACCTCCATCCCCATCACCACCTCAGGACCAGCAGCATCTCCACTGCTCCATCTCCTCCTCCCTCTCTCCTCACCTCCTCCTCAGAGTTCCCACGGGGGGATCACGCCTTCACGTGTACCGCGGGCTGACCGCCACACGACCCCCTCCCCAAAGACTCCAGGGTCGGCGACCCCCCCGGAACCCACGCCCCGCGACCCCCACTCTCCTCCTCATCATTCCATTCTTTCATTCAATAAAATCTTTAAACCTTCTCAATGGTGTGTTCATTCCAACTAGTGAACCAAAGAAAATCACTTACACTACCTTTAACAAATTATTTTCCTATTAACTGAAAAGTTACATTTTTATACTATCTTTCCATCCGACAGTGATGATATGTGCATTTGGGGGTACCATTGTGATGTAGACCTACTGTATTGTTGCCCATGCCTATTATGGCACTTACAAGTCGTTAATTAATTTGCACATGTTTTGAAACGATCTCCCACGGTGACTCATTCCACTCATTAGACGGGACAATTAATTATCTTCCAACATATTGCACCTGCTGAGCCAGTATTGCATCAGCCCTGGGCCACATCACATCATCTGTGGTAAACACACCCACCCACCTGGGTATAGTCTGCTGTTGTCACATGATGTGAGGCACAGTCCAGAACAAACACATTTACACTCCAAGGACCACAATGGAAAACAAGCTAATAAAGGAGAATTCTATGCTAGAAGGCTTTCTTACCTTTCTTTGTAGTCGTTACGTCCCCACCAAAGAGGTCCAGGTGTTTTTTTGTGCAAAAGCTCCTTATTGGCTATTTCCCCTACCATAAGCCCTCAATGAATTGCATTGAATTGAATGGGGCTATGGGGTGTTGTGCTAATTCGCTTATTTCCATCGAAATAATTAGTAAAGTGTGCCACTTGGGATATTATTTACATTATGAAGAGAGGATATATACAACAAAATAATAATTTTGAGCGATGGAAATAAGCAAATTAGCACAACACCCCATAGCCCCATTCAATTCAATGCAATTCATTTAGGGCTTATGGTAGGGGAAATAGCCAATAAGGACCTTTTGCACAAAATAACACCTGGACCTCTTTGGTGGGGACGTAACAACTACAAAGAAATTCCATACTAAAAGCCTTTTAGTATGGAATTCTCCTTTAACTCTTTGAGAGTTTCAAGGATTTCTATATAGTTTGTGGACTTCTCTATGGCAGAATGGCGTTTTTGAATGATTTATTGAAAATTCTCTGTTGTGAATATGTGACAACGAAAGACCTTCAGAGAAAGCTTGGCTTGTCTGCTTCCAGGAAAAAAATGAAATAAAATGTTTAGTTTTTGTGTTGGAAGCCATTTAAAAGAGCCTGCATTTACACTGGGTAGTGTTTCTAGGACAACAAAAAAAGTTATGCCAGGTTGAAGTTTTATTTTCTAAATAACTTTTTTTCTGCTGGGCGTACATAGCCATGCAATATCTCATTTTAAAGGGTGAGTTGTCTAGTTCAATTAAAATAAAATAAAAAGTTTCTCACATGTACCACTGTAGATATTTTGCCATCTATAAATAGCATGGTCAGTCATGATCAATCTGACCTATCCAGCTAAAAGTCCCCCTAGCTCTGAAATGGAACATCATATAAACTCAATTCTTTTTTGGGGTAAAATTAGACATTCTAACGCACATTTTGATATATACCATGTTTACATAGTCTTACCAGTACCTTGTCTATTCATGCATGTATCTCAGAAACCTGTTGTGAAGAAACAGTTTTGATAAAAAACACATCCAAGGACATTGTTTTGATATGACTTTGTGCCCATGATATGTATCAAAATATAGACTTGAATGTATACTGTATTATAACAAAAAATTGGGTTCTTACCATCTACCGTTACAGAGTAAATCACAGTTGAAACTCGCTTAGTCAAACCATAAACCTCAGAATAGTGAACAAAATAGCCATGACAGGTCTAACTCATTGTAAAAGCGTCTTTTATTTTTTATGACTACTAACATAATACAATTATAATAAATATTACAGAAAATAAATAGGCCTACATAAAAAACAGTTGTCCCCAAACTCCCCAGTGTCCCCAAACCACTGCATTCCAGTTGTTCTTGACGGTGTGTGTGTGTGTAGGCTAAATTTAAAAAAAACAACAACTGAAATGAATGAATGCATCCGGTTCAGTGTCGGAGAACTCCATCGCAGTCTTGACTCTTCATCATCATCATCATCATCATCCTCCTCCTCATCTGATGCCAGTTCTAAATATATAAAAATAAACATTTAGCTGTAGTCAGCCCGGCCAATAGCCAGTTGGGGGGGGACGGGGACGTAGGCTATCTGACATCATCGTCATCATCATCATCACACGGAGACACACTAAACAATGTACAATCATGATTGTATAAAATATACAATGAATGCGATTATCATGCAAGCTCAGACGTCAATGAAACGTCATACAGATCTTATATAATACGCTACTGTTAGCTTCACTCCCCGTCCCCCCTCCGATCCTTGTAGCAAGGTCATCATAACCACACGTTGCTTCAGTAAACGATGCATGTTTGTTCTCCGTCTTTGTAGACAGTAAATAAAAGGAGCGAACATTACTCTAAAGATCAGATCGCCTATAAGGCACGCTACAATATAAAATACTTGTACTGCCATGCGTGCATGCCTGCTACGATACATTTGTACTGCACCGACCAACCGATCGACACCACCCTCCAGCCATTAGCCAGCACCAATGCACCGACCGACACCAACCCCCCCATTAGCCAGCACCTTTGGTGCTGGCTAATGGCTGGGGGCCATCGTGGTGAGTCATTCTGGCGTCATGATCTGACTAGTAGTAGTAATTATCCAAGCATCTATTTGTAGCGATCATCTTATGATTTCTGATCACTATAGAAGGGCATTTTCTACAATAAGATTACCTCAAAACATTCCGGGTTGATCGTCTTCTTCAATGGTTTCCCGGTATAGCTCATCGGACGACGATGGGGAGACAATGAAAAAAGGAGGGAGGGAGCAGCGAGTCTCGCTGTAAGCACTGGACCAGGGCTACTCCGCCTGGAGAAGGCGACTGGGACGCGTATGGATCAATACTACTACCACAAAACTCGCTCAAATAAATAGTACTGCTTTCAACTTTTTCTGCTAGAAAATCGCTCGGGCGAGACGGCAAAACAGGCAAAACAATGAAAACTATGAAGACTCCCTCTGCCCCCACTGTTTACAGGGGGTGGGACCAGCTTCCAATGGCAACACGTACACGTGTGTCACGTGACACGGGTTTTCTGGGTAATGTAGTTGGAATATAAGCTCAGGAATTTAAACAGCGCTTCGGAGCATATTAATATGTTTAGATTAATCAAAAAAGAGAAAGACGCCAATTGGCGTCATTGCTCATTTACGGAATTCTGATGAAGACGCCAATTGGCGTCTTTGCTCTTCTAAGGGTTAACTCATTTACTGCCAACATGGTTCAGAGCGTCATCCAGTCATTTAATAGGTGAAGCATCTTATTCTGAAAGCTGTTTCACTCAGAAAACCGAGAATCAAGGAAGCTTACAGAAAGGAAGAGACATGGTCACGTGACTGGGCTGCGCCATGACACTTTCATGGACACTTTCAGGGGAGGCAAATACCCTCCTGTGTGAAATTCTAACTACCGTGGCTTCTGGGGTGAGCACTTTATATTTGAACGTACACTTTAATGTTGTAAATGTAGCAAGGCGCTAAAAACAGGGTGACGTTGCGACTGTCATAAGCTGCAAGGCTACAGTAGGCTATTTCCACTGTGACATACCTTCATTTGAATACTTTTTCCACCACTTTTGGAGTTCACAAACCTCTTCTGAATGGTTTCAGTGTCACGTTCCGTGACATGTTTTGGATTTTCATGTGTTCCTTGGTTTTTAGTTAGTTAGTGTTTTACTTCTTTGTGTTACTGTGATTTTGTAGTCTTGTTTTGTGCCTTCCTGTCTGCCCCTGTAGTTCTGTTCCTGTCTTGTCTCACTAGTCCTGTGATTGCCAGTGTTTCCACCTGTGTCCCCTTTGTTCCCCAGCCTATCCCAGTGTTGATCGTCAGTGGTGTTCACCTGTGTCTAGTTATCCCTTGTCTATTCATATGCCCTTGTGTGTTCAGTTCTCTGTTGAGTCGTTGTTTGTAGTCGCTGTGTTCAGTCCTGTTTTTGAGTTTACCTGTTCCTAGTATTAGTTCCTTGTGTTTCCTCATGCCAGTTCCCTGTTACCCTGCATTGTTTAATAAAACCTGGATCTTGCACCTGAATTCTGCCTCCGCTGCTACTGTCTGCACTTGGGTCCTACACCTTCTCTGCCCGGCACCGTGACATTCAGGGGTCTATACGACCCACACCATGAAGAACCACAGATCCCTGGGAGCTAGTTACTAGTGGATGTGTAACACCATCCCGGGCACGGGTCAGTGGCTACAGTATGTTATTTAGCACACCCACTAGTAACATAATCCATTGAAAAATCTCTTCTATCAATTATTTGGGGTTTCAAGCACTGACATATCTAATAGTGGTTTCATTGTAAACCGACCACTAGGGGGCGAGCCAAATGAGTTTGCGTTAGTGAGCCCCAAAGGTATTCGGACCCACTCATACAGCCCCCATGGGGTGATAAATGCAGTTAAGTGTCTTGAGCCCTCAGCCATAAATCCTTGGTGGTAGGCTTTTCCTTGGTCCAGGATTGAGAACCATCGGTAGCCTCCCAAAGTGTCGGTGAGGTCCTGGATGCGGGGAAGTGGGTGTCTATCAGGGACAGTCTTTTGATTTAACAGCCTGTAATCAATGCACAACCTGAGGCTGCGCCGTCTTTCTTACGGACACAAACAACGGGTGCAGAGTAAGGCGACTTTGACTTTACAACGCACCCTCTAGCCAACAGATCCGGAATGTCTAGCCAACAGAGTCCTTGACCTCCTTATACAGAGGTTTAGGGATTGATGCATATGCACGTTGCACTGGATGTCATCCTTTAGCTTAATTTCCATCTGTAAACTGGGGATACACCCAATATCGTCCTCGTCTTGTGCAAATGCTTTGCATTCTTCATATAGCATGTCTCTAGCGATCCGCTGCTGTTCCTCCTCTAGGTGGCTTAGATCCACCGGCGGGTGCCACAGGCTGTCGGTTTGCCTGTTGTGGCGTCTAGGGGAGAATCTACCAGGTTGATGACTGCAGTGGCTCTATCTGAAGACTCTGACTGGTCAGTTTTAACAATCTTGGCAATAGGCTGAATACTACTAATAATACTTGACGTAAGGTGACCTTATGAGTGGTGGGGTTACCGACAGGGATGGTGACATAAGGTCTATCTGTTCCTTCAATCTCCACCAGTCATTCCCCGAAATCCAATTGCTCTAGTCGGACTACGGTCTAAATTTGGATCATCAGCCCCTCACCGGTAAGACAACTTCCTGTGGTGGCACGGCTCTGTTCACGAACTATAGACTGTTGTGTTTTATTCCGCTTTTACTTTACTTCGGCCAAATAATATGAGTTTCATTCCTCAGTTATCTTTATGTTTTGCATTTGGAATCACATCGGTTTGTTTAAACAAATAAGAAGAAGAAGAAGAAGAAGAAACATTATTATTATTATCATTATTATTATTACCCCTATTATTATTGTCTCCACCAGGCCGAAGGCATGGAGAGAGAATATGTTTTGCACTCTGTCCGTCCGTCCGTCCGTCAGTCCGTCTGTGAACAGACGGGCGGTTTGCTAGCTGTCAACCAGCTGTCAAATTAACCCCGGGGCTAACGCCGGTCCAGACACAGTCGATGGGGCTCGAGAAATAAGCACCCGATCGCTGAAAACGGTTTGTTATTTTAAAACATATAAAAACAACAACCAGATTCAGATGAAACTGATGAATAAAAGGTATGGGGTAAGAAGAGTATCAAAAGTGTCACAGTAAATATTACAGATTTGTAACTCACAAGTTCAGATTTGCAACTCACGTGAGTGAACTCACAGGTTCACATTTGTGTTTTGTATCCACAAGTTCACATTTGTGTTTTGTATCTGTATTTGGCATCTGTGTTTTGTATCCGTGTTTCGCATCTGTGTTTTGTATTTGTGTTTTGTATTTGTGTTTTGTATTTGTGTTTTGTATCTGTAATTCACATCTCTGTTTTGTATCCGTGTTTCGCATCTGTGTTTTGTATTTATGTTTTGTATTTGTGTTTTGTATTTGTGTTTTGTATCTGTAATTCACATCTGTGTTTTGTATCCGTGTTTCGCATCTGTGTTTTGTATAGACTGACACCACGCTAGACAGGAACGCCCAAAAACGTCACATCCGGTTTTAGCCTGGGGTAAGAATTTTCTATGCTATCTAACTTTTGATACTCTTCTGACCCCATAAAAATGTGTCTGAAGTTAAAAACAGAGATAAAAACAGAGATAAAAGGTTGAGTTTACGCATGGGCGATCCTACTCAAGTGTGATTCCCTGAAAATCAAACAACAGCATAACGGTGGCATGGAAAAAAGCGGATGGAGACGTCCACATGTACAACGTGACATACTGGGACCTCAACCTTGCTGGTGCACCTGATTAATGACACCGTTAACCCGGTCGATGTAAAAGAAAATGCAATTAATTATTGTGACATTATTCTTATTGACTTTAGCATGTCATTCTGAGTGCTCACTGCTCATCACAGGGGGGGGTTCAGAACAATGGGGTTCAGACAGTCTGTGTTTGTGTTTTATTCTTTGCCTCTATGTGATGTAGCTGCCACCACTACCGCCCTCGCTTTGAGTGGCACGCAGCGGAGGAGAACATGCCATTAACTAACCTTACTAACCTGAAGCTAAAGAATCACCAACAATCATGTCAGTGGTTTGACTGTAACCAAATGGACCCATGATGGATATTTAACCCTTATCTTTAACTCTTGAGAGGATGAAATGAAACCAAACGGTTGGACAATGGACATCACTTAATTTACTAGAAGTCTACACAATTATATAATGTAGAAGAATTGTTATTTTGACCAACATTTCTGAGAGGCAAAATGTCATCAAATGCTGAATAAAAAATAAATACAAAATAAATAATGGGCCTTGATATGAAAGTGGTTGAAAACCTTGTTGATAATAATGTTATGTAGTTGGTGCTAATTAACCAAACTTTGGTTTGTCTTTGTCTCCAGAGGTTGAAGAGACGAGCAGAGAAGAAAAGAGACGAGAATAGAAAACATGGCCCGTTTGGAAGAGGTGGGTAGTCTACTGTTGATTTTGTCGACTAAAACTAAGACGAAAAATGTCCGTCGACTACCTTTTTCCACTGACGAAAACTACATGGAAACTACATGAAAAATAAGCTACAGTATTATGACTAAAACTAAGACTAAATATAGGCTACTGAACAATGGGGTTCAAACAGTCTGTGTTTGTGTTTTATTCTTTGCCTCTATGTGATGTAGCTGCCGCCACTACCGCCCTCGCTTTGAGTGGCACGGAGTGGAGGAGAAGATGCCATTCCTACCTCATGAGGAGTAGCGCCGCGGCCTCACCCTGACCCTCAGCCCCTCACCGGTAAGACAACTTCCTGTGGTGGCACGACTCTCACAAACTATAGACTGTTGTGTTTTATTCCGCTTTTACTTTACTTAGGTCAAATAATATGAGTTTCATACAGACAGAAATAAATACATTAATTAAAAATGTACCAATTTGCACTGCTGACATCACAGCATGTTATTTAGTGGATGTTTTCTGAATGTTGAGCTAGACAGGTTTAATACCGGTGGTGACTGTGAGCATTGGTGTGGGAATTGGGTTAAATATTCTGGAAGGTTTTGGAAATGTATTGGTACTTAAAAATTAACTGTGACCTGAAATGTGGGAGAGGGTTCGTTCTCACAGTCATGAAATTCTTGGAAATATTTTGAAATTAGAAAAAAGATTTTCCAGTCCTGGAAAAGGGTTAGAATTCATCAAGGGTCCTGGAAAAATAGTTGGCTATACATTGTTTTTGGCTATTGATTTACTTAATAGAGACATACTGGGAACGCTGTCTCTAGGACTACCCCACATGGTGACACATGGGACGTTTCAGTCATTTGAATGGTTGTCATATCCCAGACCTACAGTATAGTAGCAAGCTTATAGTACAAAGACTATTTCACATGAAACAAAAACAGTTCCTGATAAGATTCTGCTTGTGACCTTTTAGATGTTCGAGGTGCCATGTAATGGAGGTGGAAGGGCCAGAAGATTCTTTATTTATTTGTTTGATTGATTGTAAGATTTTATGAAAATAAAATGTGTTATTGTTATTAAACATGTGTCTATGTATATTTACTCAGTTGAGCTGGATGTTAAGCATGTTATCATTTTCTTGTTATATTGTTTTTATTCATATTTCATTCTATTGTTTGGTTCATGTAGTCTACTCCTGCCTACACACACACGTGTGTAGGCAGGAGTCACACAGGAGGCAGAAGGCACACACACACGTGTGTGTCTCTCCCTCCTCTGTATGCATGCACGCACGCACGCACGCACACACACACGTACACACACGCACGCACACACACACATGCACGCGCGGAGGTTCTCACTGCGCGATGACGTCATCACCACGTAGGTCAAGGCCCTTAAATCGAAAGTTGCCGCCACAGAAACTTAAGTGACAATTTAAGTGAAATCGATAATTTGATGCCATTCCTACCGCATGAGGAGTAGCGCCGCAAATCGAAAGTTGCCGCCACAGAAACTTAACTGACAATCTAAGTGAAATCGATAATTGTTGACAAACTTTGTCAACAATGTTGGCTATACATTGTTTTTGGCTATTGATTTACTTAATAGAGACATACTGGGAACCCTGTCTCTAGGACTACCCCACATGGTGACACATGGGACGTTTCAGTCATTTGAATGGTTGTCATATCCCAGACCTACAGTATAGTAGCAAGCTTATAGCACAAAGACTATTTCACATGAAACAAAAACAGTTCCTGATAAGATTCTGCTTGTGACCTTTTAGATGTTCGAGGTGCCATGTAATGGAGGTGGAAGGGCCAGAAGATTATTTATTTATTTGTTGATTGATTGTAAGATTTTATGAAAATAAAATGTGTTGTTGTTATTAAATATGTGTCTATGTATATTTACTCAGTTGAGCTGGATGTTAAGCATGTTATCATTTTCTTGTTATATTGTTTTTATTCATATTTCATTCTATTGTTTGGTTCATGTAGTCTACTCCTGCCTGTAGGCAGGAGTCACACAGGAGGCAGAAGGCACACACACACGTGTGTCTCTCCCTCCTCTGTATGCACGCACGCACGCACGCACGCACGCACGCACGCACGCACGCACACACACACGTACACACACGCACACACACATGCACGCGCGGAGGTTCTCACTGCGCGATGACGTCATCACCACGTAGGTCAAGGCCCTTAAATCGAAAGTTGCCGCCACAGAAACTTAAGTGACAATTTAAGTGAAATCGATAATTTGATGCCATTCCTACCTCATGAGGAGTAGCGCCGCGAATCGAAAGTTGCCGCCACAGAAACTTAAGTGACAATTTAAGTGAAATCGATAATTTGATGCCATTCCTACCTCATGAGGAGTAGCGCCGCAAATCGAAAGTTGCCGCCACAGAAACTTAAGTGACAATCTAAGTGAAATCGACAATTGTTGAAAAACGTTGTCTGCCGCCACTACCGCCCTCGCTTTGAGTGGCACGGAGTGGAGGAGAAGATGCCATTCCATGATTCTTTGGTGGGGACGTAATAACTAGAAATAAAGGTAAGAAAGCCTTCTAGCATGGAATTCTCCTTTAAGTTTATCCTGTTCCCCCAGATGATTGCATGGAGCAAAAGAGGAAAATGATCTAGCATTGCAGATAACAGAACTTAAGAAGGGTATAATCTAGGTTATCTTTACACACAGTGGTAAAAAAAACAACCAAAAAAAACAACAATCTGTTCATAGCTAAGACTCATATTAATACTCATTAATATAATAAATAATACTCTTATTGTATGAGGCTAACTATAACTAAGTTACCTAACTAATTAGCAATGTTGTTTGTTCTTCAGGCAAACCAGCCATGGAAATGTTCCGAGTTAGATCCTGACTGGGCACCTTCACTACACCTGGGGCACACAGAAGTGAAGGCATCATCGAGTGGCCGGCTTGAGCGGAGGAAAAAGAGAGTTGCAGTACAGCAAGCTGCTGTACTGCAAGGGCAAGCACGGGTGTCAACATTGGCACAGTGAAGGGTGATCACTGGCACACTGACATTAGTGTGAGAGAGAGGATTCGTCTTTTTAAAATAACATTCAATTAAGCTCTCTCAAATGCATGCAAATCCTGCATAATTCTACATTAATTCAACTGGGGAGGGAGTGACTGGAAAGATGTTGTTCTATTAATGGACAATCAACATTCTGTTGGAATTGTTTTTATTTTTGATGTGGTGTCATAATTCAACATAATGTTGACACAGCACACCGACTATAAAGACAATAAAAACACGGCACTTCATGTCAGAAAGGTTGCCGAGACCTGCTGTACTGAACTAGCCTGGCTAATAAGCCAGACTAGTACTGAACAACACCGACCCTGCATCAGCACCAGATGTGGAGATGGCTGGCACAGAGGAGGTGGATGATGAAGCTACACAGGGGCAGCCACAGCAGGTGGATGCTGCTCCCCGTCAGACAGGCCTTCTCATAGCCCTACTCGATTACAGATTTTGTGTTCCTGTATTCCTTTGTTCAATTTCACCGACTTATACATTATTATTATCCGACAACATTGTTATACCATATTATATTATATATTATTATTATCCGACAACATTGTTATACCATATTATATTATCCTACACTATTTCATTCATTATTATTGTTATTGCTACTACTTGCCTGTATCTCCTTCCCTGTCTATCTCTCTTCTATTCTTTCTTCCTATTCCCCCCCCCCTCTCCCCGAGAGGCAGATGGCCGCCCACCCTAGAGTCGGGTTCTGCCTGACGTTTCTTCCTAAAGGGGAGTTTTTCATTACCATTGTCGCAATATTGCTTGCTCTGGGTGGATCTTTGTTGGTTTGTAAAGTGTCTTGAGACAACTTGTTGTGATTTGACACTTTAATACAATTGAATTGAATTGGTTAAATATAGATTTTTATTTATTTATGACTCGTTTTATTAGATTTTTCTATTTTGAATTGAAGGGACAGCCCCTTGAGATGCAGCATCTCATTTTCAAGAGGGACCCATAAACAAAATACAAAAACAATATACAGTACACAAATATACAAAACATACAGTACACAGGTACAAACAAATATACAAATACATACATATACACACAAATTGCTTGCTCACCCTCTTCCACCTACCCCACCACCTACCACATCAGCTGTTACACAATGGATAAAGAAGGGCACAGTGCAAATACTTCAGGTTCGAAGCATAGACATCATTATTGACATTTTCTACTTTTATTGTTGCATTTTGCACTTTGTGACTGTGATTGTCTGTGAAAGGTGTTCTACAAATATACTTTACTTGACTTACAGGTGTTGTGGCCCCGCTGTGTGCTGAAATTAAACGGTTGTTGGAGGAGAACAAGTCCCTGAAGGAGAAACTATCTCAACTGCAGATCGACAACACTGGAGAAGAGCAAGAATGCAGTTTTTGTAGCTGTCGGCGTGATGAAATTAACCGCTTGTTGGAGGAGAACAGGACACTCACAGAAAGGCTCTCTGAGCGTGAGATGGATTACAGGCTCTTTGAAAATGATGATAATAAGGTTAATTTCTACACTGGGCTTGGAAGCTATGTAATGTTGTCAGCTGTGCTGACACACGAGCTTCCCTTGGTACCACAGACAGGCCGAAAACTGTCTCCTTTCCAAATGCTCATCCTAACTCTAATGCGCCTCAGGCTGAATCTCCCAAGACAGCACCTTGCACATCTCTTCAGTGTAAGCGTATCAACGGTGTCTACTGTGTTCTTATAGCCACCATATCTGCTATGTATACAGTGCTTGGCTGTTTTGTGAACTGGCCAGACAGACATGCACTGGCCATCACCATGCCTCATCAATTTGTGGAGGCGTTTGGCAAGAAGGTAGCAGTTGAGATTCAGATAGAGAGGCCATCCAACCAGGTAGCAGTTATTATTGACTGCTTTGAGATTCAGATAGAGAGGCCATCCAACCATAAAGCAAAAGCAGAGACATATTCCAACTAAACTACAAAAGGGTGGGGAGAGCGCAGCACTGACAAGAAAGTGACTGAACAATGTGGCATTATTGATAAACTGCTGCCTGGCGATCTGGTGTTGGCCGATCGGGGGATTTGACATCGCAGACAGTGTTGGTTGTGTGTGTGCAGAGGTCAAAACACCTGCATTCAGGGGACAACGCAGTCAGCTGATGAGTGCAAGACATGTGGAGGAGACACGACACATAGCTCACCTCAGGGTCCACGTGGAGAGGGTGATTGGAGTGGTACGGAACAAGTACACTATATGCTAAGTCACATCATACCAGTGCACATGATTCTCCCAATTCAGGGGCATGATATAACATTACCTGATGTGATTGTACATGTGTGCTGTGCTTTGACCATTCTCTCTCCAAGTGTTGTGGTGAAACTGGCTGAGACCAGGGGTCATCAACAAGTCCGCACACAGACAAATGCCTGTGGCAAAGACTAGGCCTTGTCCATGGCACATTTGATTTGATTTTTATACACACCATTGATGTTCTTATTGTCTCCACCAGGCCGAAGGCATGGGGAGAGAGTATGTTTTGCACTCAGTCCGTGTGTGTGTGTGTGTGTGTGTGTGTGTGTGTGTGTGTGTGTGTGTGTGTGTGTGTGTGTCCGTCCGTGGGGAGAGAGTATGTTTTGCACCAACGATGAACCACTTCACCAAATATTCCAGAACGGCCTGGTATAGTGCCACCAGGAGGTGGCCGACTTTTGAAAAACACCTTTTTTTTATATTACTCCTCCAGATTCTGTCCAAAAATCCCGCAAATTGTTACACACTATCTCTATAGTCTTGTGTTCAAGCCGGATCTGTCCGATATTTCATATTCCATCCTAATTGGCTAACATTGGCTTTCAAAGTTGGCAGGATTGGCCTGTTTTGAGCACCCGTTTCGGCTGTTATCACCCGATAATCAAGAAAATGTTCGTAATCAGCAAAAAGCCTCAAATCATGAACGCAGCGTGCAATTTACGTGAAATCTTTCACAGACTTTCCTACTAGGCTCAGGAATATATCCCACCGTTTTCACATTGGCCTGTTATAGTGCCACCAACAGGTGCTTTTTGCAAAACATATTTTTGGAACAAAATGCCTCAAATCTTCCAATTGCCATCCAAGGCATAAAAAGAAATGGCACCCTTTTCACATTGGCCTATTATAGCGCCATCAGGAGGCCACAACCTGACCTGCCCTGGTGGAGACCTGTGCCCCGAGGGGCACTTTATCTAGTTTTGATCATAAGACCCAATTAGTCTCCAGGTTTCTGCAGAATATGTATGACACTGATTTAATGACACTGGCATATTAGCAGTCCAACTAGTAATAGTAGTTCTCAAAAGTGTTATTTGCAAGGACCTTATGGGTCCATCTGGTTCCATTTGAACACTTACCCACATACTGTACCTGTTATGGTATTTTAGGGCCATCTCTTTGTTTCAGGTAATATTAATTTAGTATGTCTGTGGCTTAAATTGAATTTTGGCAAATGTCCACAAGCCTTGGCGACGATTCCTGCATTAATCTGCATCTGTATGTGCAGCAAGGTATTCTATTATACCCTTTCTTTCATTAACCACTTTTATTTTGAGTTATATTTAGCTACGTACAGATTAGAAATTAGCTGATCTACAAGTTCAATACGCACCACACTGACTTATAGTGAGCTATATAGTATGTTTTGTATAAAATACACAGACTATAATGAAATGCTATATGAAAACAAAACAAAAAACATTAGCACAACTTGAGCCCAATGGTAATATTATTATGCCACATATGCCATGTTCTCTGGCATTGAATTGAATACATGGGACCACAATGGAAACAAGTCCTCAGGACTTTTTTGTGTTATCCTTTTACTTTAATGTCTGACTGTACCATGAGCTGTTTACACAATTTTTACTTAACTATTTAAAGTTACAATATAATATAATGTATTAAACTATTTCTACTTTGTTTTTGTTGAAATGGTGTCATTCATATCGTGTACCTTCATGATTAAAACAATGAGCGTTTGTGTACGTTATAACGTCGCTAATGCAAAAATAGCCGATCTACAGCGCCGTGCGCTTGTAGATTAAGTGTGTCATTCATATGTCGGGTAACATGAGTGGAAATGGAAATGATAGACAATTACTATAGTTCTGAATGCCTTTATTTGTGCAATAACAAAAACTGTCGCAGTGCAGCTCTGCTACAAATGTAAATAAAGTGAAGTCAAAACAGTACTGTACATTGGCAACACTCAAGAAGCTGCTGATATCACTTTGCTTGTGCCCGTGGATGGGAAATAAGATTTAAAAGGCTATGGAAGCGTGGATGAAAGCACATATGTGTGCAATAAAGTTGTGTCGTATCTGCGTGTGTATCCCGTCTGACGACGAGTGGTTTACGCTGCTCGACGTGCTCGTGCGTTGTCGCTGGCTGCTGATGCATAGTTAAGAGTGTCATAAGCATGCGCCCGTCCTGCTAAGTTATCTACCCGTCGCAATGCACAGCGCTTTGGGCTGTGTTTTTCCCGCAGTTAGTTGAATTATATTGATTCACAACTTTAGGATCGAACCAACGTCCGATGCAGACGCTATTTTGACCGATCCAGACGCACGTGCATCGATGTAGTCGCATCGTTAATGTTAAAATCGATTACCGATTCATATCGATATTTTTTGACACCACTAGGAGGCAGTAATCAGTAAACGGTGAATTTTACATAGATTGTGCATTAAATTCACACACACATTCACTCATACACTCATGCACATCAGGAGCAATTGGGGGTTCAGTGTCTTGCTCAAGGACACTTCGACACCAACTCTGGGGGAAGCTGGGATCGAACTGGCAACCCTGTGGTTACCATCCAGCCACTCTACCCCTGAGCCATTGCTGCCCTATCAGTGATCACTTACACCTGAGTAATTGGGGTGTTATTAACAAACATATAAGGTGGTGCAGAACAAACAAGTGTGTGGGAAGTAGGAAAGAGAGATCGATATCAAGATCAAGTTTATATCAAGTTATCAAGTCATTGTTTGGAGATGGACCCAGTGAAATACCAGTATATCATGGAGCATTAAGAAAACCAAGGAGTTGGTGTTCGATGCCAGGCGGAACAAGAGGAGGACCCCAGCACCCACTTGCTTCTGCAGTCGCTTCTCGCCCTTAAGGCGTCTTACTGGTATATTTGCGTCTCTGAAAGATGTTTAATCTCTGTGGAATCCCGTTAATTAAAATATACATTTCTGTCCCTGCAGAGAACAATCCTGCCAAAGCCAAAACGAAATCGGGAAAACTCAAATTTCTGATTCCCCTGATTCCGCCCCGATTTCCCTCAAGCAGAAGCGTCCCAGTAGGTGGAGACAATTCAGAACCTCTACAAAAAAAATCACAGGCAAAGTGGTCAACATCACAGAGAAAGGGGCATAGGTTCCCTCAGCAGCAAAGTTTGCAGTGCAGACACATCACACATCAGCCCTAGCCCATAGGCTATGGCAGGGGTTCTCAACGTTTTTGGCCGGGGACCCCCGGAATTGCTTTGGCAATATCTCGGGACCCCCGCCCCCGCCCCCTCCCGACCCCCAATATAAATTGACTGCTACAATAACCTTAACCCATTTTGGGCGGGAACCCCTTTTGGTGTTTTAAGCATTATGTTATAATTTAGCTAATGAAAAATAGCAGATCTACAAGCTCATAGCGCGCCACCGAGTGGCGCGCTACGAGCTTGTAGGTCTGCTATTTTTGAAAAACCGTTTTTTTTTTTTTTTTTTTTTTTTAAATAATTTGGGGACCCCCTAAAATAATTTGGCGACCC
Source organism: Electrona antarctica (assembly GCF_951216825.1). Lineage (NCBI taxonomy): Eukaryota > Metazoa > Chordata > Actinopteri > Myctophiformes > Myctophidae > Electrona > Electrona antarctica. The sequence goes on from NC_136798.1 coordinate 39,413,631, forward strand.
CCCGAGGGGTCGCGACCCACGGGTTGAGAACCCATAGGCTATGGAACGTCAACCCTGAACCCAAGATATGACTCGTCATACAGTGCACACTGAACGCCGTTCCAACTCAATAGGCCCAGTCTCTGGGCCTTGTTGGTAAGTCCCGTTTTCCAGCTGGACCACCAGTGTGTTCTGTGTTCTGTCTGGTGTTTGATGTAAAGAGGGCCTATTCTGGTTCTGACGTTGAGGTCTACTCTACACTGTGGGCACCATTGCGGTGCCCTCGCCTGTGGGTATTGCCCTAGCTCGCTACCAGTCTAGGCTACTTCATTGCTGCTCCACATCCCGCCATTTATCATTTGTCACTTTTACTGGCCATAGTCAGTAGCTACCGCCACGACCATGTCAAAACTTACCCCTCCATCCGGCTGTGACAGCTGTCATCGTCTGACACAGATGATCTCGGAGCTGGAAGGACGAATTTCTGTACTCCACCATGTAATGTTTCTGTTCTGCCGTCACTCCTAGTGTCTAGCAGAACAAATAATGAATGTCCACACGATGACAATGTAGCTGAAGGTTCTCTTGTTTACTTCCACACTTTAGGTTACATACATAAAACTGGCGGGCACCATAGATATATATAAACTCTAGATAGCTCACCCGCGCTGTTGGCCAATGGAGAGCGACGTCGTTACGTGGCGGCCATCTTACCTCGGGACACATAATATTGTGTCTATGGGGCATGTACTCTTAAATGACCATAACTTGCTCAATTCTCAACCGATTTTCAAACGGGTTGGTTTGTTATAAACGTCAGAGACGTCCGCATACGTATATGATTTTATACGACGTTCATATAAAAAACATAAATTAAGCAGATAAGCGTCCTGAATCATAGCCACGTTGACAACGTTTGTAATAAACAAACCCGTTTGTAAATCCGTCAAGATTTGAGCGAGTTATGACTGTTTCTGTTTGAGCTGCCATTGAACATACTGTACTGTAGCCCCGAAGTAAGATGGCTGCCGGGTGAACGACGTCAGAAACTCCGCCTTGAGCCATCTAGTGTTTATATATATCTATGGCGGGCACCGTATCTGACGTCATTAACATGAGTCCGGGCTAAACCATTATATGGGCTAAACCATTATCCCAGGATACCACATCCCCCTTCTTTTAAAGGAGAAGCATGACACATAGCTGAAAATCAAAGCACAAAACTTATCAACTTTTCAGACAGTCTTGTGTACTCACTGGGGAAGAACAAATGGGTTAGGCAACAAAATAAGTGCATTCAATTATAACACCATAACATCAATCAATCTCAATGAAAAGTATGTCACTCAATATCAGTGCAAATCACATCTTTCCCTCCTTTTTTTTTTTTTTTTAACAACATCAGTGTAATAACAGTCACAGGTCCAAAACGGCTCTTGGCTTAACTAAGCGGCCTGACCTGGTAGTAGTGCATTGTGGTGGCACAGTTGGGGAATTTGCAACAGTCTGCTGTAAAGTCTCAGTGGCCTGAGGCTCGACCTGTTGACCATCCGTTGCAATTTCGTGACCTGCATCTCCCTCGGTGGTCCGTAGGAGGTGACGCCGATTGCGCCGGAGCGAGTGGCCCCCATCCGTGATGATGTTGTAGGATCGCTGGGTCCCTGCTGATCCGACGACTGTGGCGGGTTTCCACGTCCCTGTTGGTTGCTGGAAGCGGACCGTGGCTCCTACTGGCAGTGCAGGCTGTGGTCTGGCATTTCTGTCGTAGTATTGCTTTTGTCGTTTTTGGCACAGTTCTCGACTGCCTAGAACTGCACTGCGACAGGCAAGTTCTGGTCGCAGCTGTTTCTCAGTGGTTGGAAGGATTGAGCGCAAACATCGGCTCATCAGCAGCTGTGCTGGTGACTTGAATCCGTCTACTGGTGTGTTTCTGTATTCCAACAGGCTGAGATATGGATCTGACCTCTGTGCATGTGCTTTGTCCATGATGGCTTTGGCTGTTTGCACAGTTTTCTCAGCCAGCCCGTTGCAAAGTTCTTGAACTCTTGCGAGCTATAGCAAGGTCCATTGTCGCTGAGCAATTTCTGACAAATCCCGAACCTGGAAAACATGGCCTTGAGTTTCTGGATCACAGCGGTGGATGTGAGGCTAGTGATTTTCTCTACCTCGAAATACCTACTATAATAGTCAACTGCAACTATATAGTCAGTGTTGTTCCATTTGAACAGATCAGTGGCTATCACCTGCCAAGGTCGATCTGGAATGGGGTGTGACAGCATTGGCTCTTTGGGGATGGAGTTGCGTCGTTCGAGGCAAATGCTACAAGATCCAACTAGTGTCTCTATTTGTTTGCACATCCCTGGCCAGAATATAACATCTCTCGCCCGCTGCTTACACTTCTCCATGCCGAAGTGGCCTGTGTGTATGCGTGAAAGCATGTCAGCTCTGAGTGAGTGTGGCACGATGATTTTCTCACCTTTAAGCAGAATGCCATTCGTTTCTGTTATTTCATCCCGGTGGTTCCAATATTCAGTGATGGCAGGGGGGCATTGTTTTGCAGTGTCCGGCCACCCTGATTGGATAATCTTCTTCAAGGCTGAGAGTTGCTCGTCTTTGGCTGTAGCAGTTCTGATGTCTTCCATTTTCCGGTCGCTCACAGGAGCACTGCTTACAACCGAGTGTATTTGTGAGTCCATGCCCTCACTCAGTGAGTCATCACGGCACACTAGCGGCTTCCTAGATAGTGTGTCTGCTACTGGAATCTGCTTTCCAGGCTTGTGAACAATGTTAATGCTGTATCTTTGCAACTGAAGTATCATGCGTTGGAGCCTTGGCGGTGCCGCTGCAAGGGGTTTGCGCATAATTGTCTCCAGTGGCTTGTGGTCTGACTCGACGATCACCTGACGTCCGTACAGGTATTGGTGGAATCGCTTACATCCAAAGAGCACGGCGTATAGCTCCTTTTCGATCTGAGCATAATTGACTTCAGTCTCATTCAGTGCTCTGGATGCGTATGCGACTGGTTTCTCTTGCTGCAGTAGGACTGCTCCCAATCCATATTTGGAGGCATCGACCTGCAGTTTCACATCCTTTTTGTGGTCAAAGTAGGCAAGTACTGGACCTGGCTCTTGTGTTAAGATGCTTTTCACTTGTTGGAACGCAACATCATGGTTCGAGTCCCATACAAATTCACTGCTCTCTTTCAACAGTTGACGGAGCGGGGCTGTTGCCTCTGAGAGTCTGGGGGCAAATTTTGACAAGTACGTGACCATGCCCAATATTGTCTCCAGCTCTGCTTTACTCCGTGGCGCGGCCATGTCCTTGATCGCCGAAACCTTGTTGGGGTCAGGTCTGACACCTTCTCGTGTCAGTGTGTGTCCAAAGTAGTTCACCTCTGTCACACAGATGGTGCTCTTGTCCTTGTTCAGTTTTACTCCTATCTGTCTGGTTCTCTCTAGCATGGCACGCAGGCTGGCATCGTGCTCCTCTTTCGTGCGGCCATACACAATGATGTCATCGACAATGGCGGCGACGCCCGGGAGTCCCTCGTAGGCCTCATCCACCCGTCTCTGGAACTCATCTTGTGCAGATATGATTCCAAATGGGAGTCTATTGAACCTATATCTGCCATAGATGGTGTTGAACGTGGTGAGAACGGATGACTCATGGCTGAGTTTTATTGTCCAGTACCCAGACCTGGCGTCTAGCACACTGAAATACTGTGCACCCGCTAATTTTGGGGTAATGTCATCTAGAGTAGGGAGCGGGTAGTAGGGTCTCTGGATGGCTTTGTTCAGGGGGCGGGGATCTAGACAAATCCTAAGCTTTCCCGTTTTGGGCTTTTCTACAACCACCAGTGCATTAACCCAGTCTGTTGGCACAGTGACCTTCTGGATAATGTCCATTTTCTCCATTTCATCCAGTTCATCTTTGAGCCGACTACGTAGGGCGTATGGTATGCGGCGAGGTGGGCACACCACTGGTGTTGCGTCAGGTTTGAGGTGAATGGTACACTCACCGGGAAACAGTCCAATGCCTTCAAACACATCTGCATATTCATCCATGATGTTCATGTGTGGTTTGGGCTGTGCATCGACCGTATGGATTATTTTGACCAAATTCAGGTCTAGACATGCTCTCATGCCCAACACAGGTGGAGCGTTGGCATCAATTATATCAAAGTCAAGCATGACTGTCTTCTCTTTATATCTGCATGTTAGCCTGCAGGCCCCTTTTACAGTAAGCACATGCCCACCATAGCCTGAGAGCTTGCTGGCTTGTGGGCTTAATACTACATTTCCAAATAGCTCATGGAATGTGTTTGCTGGTATTACATTAGCCTGGGCACCTGTGTCAATTTTGAAGTTTAGCTTGTGCCTCTGTTTTCCAATTTGTAATTCTGCAAAGGCTTGTTCTTTGTCTGTGTTTGCATGCCGTTTTGTTATAGTGTCAATGTACAGTTCATCATCACTTTGCTGCTCACCAGTGTCAGATATAGCATGCATCCTCTTTGCCTGTGGCTTGATCTGACGTCGCTGTGGTGCTGACCTGCACATCCTGGCAAAGTGGTTGAATTTGTTGCAGTTGTTACATTGACGTCCCTTAGCTGGACATTCCTCAGCACGGCTGTGCTCTCTCCCGCATGCTCCACAGTCCTCCTGCATGACGTCAGCCTTGCTTACTGCTTTGCGACCATAACGTGCTTGGTCCGGTTTGAATGGTCTCCTGCTGCTAACTGCGTGGACAGACTGATTAGCTCCACTCACAGTCGCACACTCCATTGTTTTTAGTTGTTGCTGTGAAACTTCATGTGATCTTGCAATGTCGATCGTCTTCTCCAGCGTCAAATCTGGACCGTAGCATAGTAGCTTTTCCCTCACTCTTGCTGAGTTAGTGGCAAACACGATTCTGTCTCTGACCATTTCGTCACTTTTATCGTAATTACAGTCCTTCACTAGCAGCTTAAGCTCAGTTACAAACTGATCAAAGTTCTCACTGTCGCCTTGCATCCTTTCGTGGAACTTATAACGTGCAAAAATGGGGTTAGCTTTGGGTATAACATAGGCTTCAAAACCGTCATAGTACGTCTTCAGTACCTTCCTTTCGTCTGCCGACAGAGTCCACATATTGAAGACGTCTCTGCCCTTCTCTCCTATCCACAGGAGTAGGTAGCTGCATTTCGCCTCCTCTGCTTTTGCAGACAAAGGTCCCGAAAACATTAACTCCACATGCTGGCGAAACTTTCTCCATGCATCGGGTAGGTTGGACGAGTCCCAGTCCATTCTCGGCATCGGAACGCCCGAACTTTCCATTCTCTTCTCTTTTTTTTTTTTTCGGTCGAGAAAAAAAAAAAAGCTTAAAATTCTGACACCATGTAATGTTTCTGTTCTGCCGTCACTCCTAGTGTCTAGCAGAACAAATAATGAATGTCCACACGATGACAATGTAGCTGAAGGTTCTCTTGTTTACTTCCACACTTTAGGTTACATACATAAAACTGGCGGGCACCGTATCTGACGTCATTAAAATGAGTCCGGGCTAAACCATTATATGGGCTAAACCATTATCCCAGGATACCACACACCAGATCAGGGACGACGAGCAGTTCATCACCGACTCCATGCTTACAATCTGCAAAGACGCCGTTACATCCATCCTTGACCCTGATTCACTCGAGGTGACCGACGTTGTGATCTCCGCTTATCCACCGGCAGCCTGCCCTGCTGCGGCCGGCAGCGGTGACATGGACGCGACTGTCCCCGCCGCACTGGGAATGCCGCCCCCGTTTGCTCCTGTCACTTGGGGCGAGCTAGACGACACTGTCCCCGCGGTGGTGGTGGTTAGGGCTGGGCGATATGACGATATATATTGTATATACGATATAAAATGTCTATCGTGAAAAATAAGCTATATCGTTTATATCGCCGTTTCGCTTTACGGCAGTATTTACGGCAGTATTTTACGTCACAGCGCTTATATACGGCATGCCCAGCAGCCCACCGCACTGAAAACAAAACAAACATGGAGGGTGACGCTGTTGCTGACGGTAATAATAATGTTGAACAAGAAGATGACCAGCCAAGTGAGCCAACACAACCACAAGCCGAGGAGCTTGCACCTAAAAGAGGGGCAACTTCCATTGTATGGAAGTGGTTTGGATTTAAAAAGACGGACACGGACCAGACCACAGTATTGTGTAAAGTCTGCCGCTCCCCGGTCCCATCAGCGGATTCCAACACGACTAACTTATTTTATCACCTGAAAAAGAATCACGACAAAGAATACAGCGAGAGTCAACGTTTGAAGGCAGCAAAACCAGGGCCTGACGTTCAGAAGAAAAAGCCCCAGACACAGACGTTGCAAGAGTCGTTTTCCCGTGGCACACCATATACCCATGACTCCCGAAGATGGAAGGAGATTACTATGGGTGTTGCCCATCACATCTGTTTAGACAGCGTTCCAATCTTCACGCTGGAGAAACGGGGGTTTAAGGCGATGATGAAAAAGCTCGATCCTAGATACGAAATACCCTGCCGAAAATACATGAATAAGTTTGTGACTCGTTTATATGACAAGTGCAGAGGAAAAGTGGAGGCGGAGATCAACAGCGGCATGTTTTACTCTGCAACAACCGACATGTGGTCGAGCCGAGCTACCCATCCATATATGAGTCTGACGGCACACTACATCGACCCAACGTGGAACCTCCGCAGTCGGTGTTTACAGACGAGTTATTTCCCAGATGACAACACTGGAGAAAACATAGCCAAAGGTTTCAGAGAGGCTCTCGAGTCGTGGGGACTGGAGGAGGATCACCTCGTCTGTGTTACTACAGACAACATCCTTGCCTTTCAGCTGAATGAAATGACACGCCTACAGTGCTTTGGCCACCGTCTTCATTTAGCCATCGGTAAGTTTTGCGTCCTCACTTTTATCTTCAATGTTTGAGTTACACAATGTTTGTGTTTACACAATACTCAAACTGTCCATTTATATGAATCTATAAATATAAAACATGAACAATGAAATTAATACATTTTACTTGTCCTCTACACAGTGTATATAAAAAAGGTATAGAATGGTACATTTACTTCTCCTTTATTTACACAGGGCATAGTCTGAAACTGGGCCAGGTGGATCGAGCATTCGGCGTCTGCAAGAAGATTGTGCTTGCCTTCTCCAATTCATGGAAGAGAAGAAAGGCGCTGGCCAAGGCTCAAGCAGAACAAATACCACCCTTGCCCACTCATCAGCTGATCACAGAAACCCCTACGAGGTGGGGCTCTATGCAAGCCATGGTTGAAAGGGTGCTCGAGCAGGAGAAAGCCATCTCACAGGTCCTCCGTGCCGACAAGAAAGTACGTCACCTGGTCCCAACTTGGCAGGACATAGACATTCTGGAGTCCATCAACAGGGCACTGAGTCCTCTCAAGGAGTTTACGGATGCCTTGTCTGGGGATCTTTACCCAAGTGTTTCCTACTTGAAACCCGTCCTCCATCTGTTTAACACTGATCTACTTGTGAAAAAGAATGAAGACACTGAGCTCACCACGACCATCAAAGAAGGTGTACTAAAATACCTAAATGAGAAGTATGATGACGAGGAAACCCAGGATTTGCTTGACATGGCTTCTCTTGTTGACCCTCGGTTCAAAACCACATACATCAAGCCAGAAAAGGTGGGCTACATCAAGACAAGAGCTGCTGCAGACCTGCAGAAGATGGTGGCCCAGGAAGGAGAGGCCCTTCCATCAGCTGCTGGCACTCAGGATGAACTAGAGCCAGAGGAGGTTCCTGCATCTAAGAAGAAAAATAAAACTTTAAGCAGTTACTTTGAATGTGAGACACCAGCAAAGCGAAGCCATGCCCCTTCAAGCAGAGAAGCCATTGAAGACGAGATCAACCTCTATCTCCTACTGCCCGTTGGTCGAAAAACAGAGCCACTACAATGGTGGCAGGAGAACGAGTCACATTTTCCCCTAGTGGCCAAGCTAGCAAAGAAATATCTCTGCATCCCTGCCACAAGTTCCCCTTCAGAGCGGGCTTTCAGCACCAGTGGGAACATTGTGACATGCCAGAGGGCAGCACTGAAACCCTCAAGAGTTGAAGAGCTTACATTCCTTGCACGCAACCTAGATGTAGAAGACTGAGTCACTGAGATGCTGCAACTATGCAAAGATTATGTCAGTGTCAACTTTATCAAGTGTCTTATTTTGTTTACATGGATGTGATCCAATGTGCTACTTGAAGTTTTGTTTACCTCTTTATACCTCATTATATTTGCAGCTAGCCTCTAGTAGACTTTAAAAATGTTTACATTGGTATTTTCCAATATGTATAGGATATTGGGGTCTAGGCCTGTATTTGTTTGCTGCTATTTGCTAAGGCCTACCGTTCAAACTTAAATAGATTTGTTTTATTTATCTTGTTGTGAGGCTGTGAGCCTGATTTTGCTGAGCTGCAGCTTTAAACTTAAAGTTTCCAATTTGTGTGCATGCAGCATGAGTGTGTGCATGTCATGAATGATGTAATATTCATGTAACAGTGGTTCTGATTTCTGAAGGAAAACCAAAACTGGGGTCAGACTCAGGGTCCTATAATTGTTTAATTCTGATCCCAATTCCCCTAGCCTTTGTCCAGCAGGGGGAGTGGTTCTACCAGGCTATAATTACCCTTCCTCTGTAAGACCTGCCTGCCTGGGAATGGGAAGAATCAGAACAGATTGTTTAATGTTTACAACTTTACATTTGGTATTTTTGTAATGTGGAATGTTAAGCAGATTTATTTTTCCTGCACCTGTGTGCAGTGTGCACCATCACCACGCTCTTATTGTTTAAAAAAAGTGAAAATATTCAAATCACTACTGTTCGGTAGTGTTTTCTATTTCTCTAAGGTTCTAAATAAAATACATATTTAGTACCATACCTATATTTGTTGAGTAAATAATTTCAAACTGCATTTTTCCATGTGACAATTGTTAACAAAATATTAATTAATTGAATTTACAAAAAATGCGCTATATCGTGAGTATATCGTTATCGTGATAAAATATTTTCTATATCGTGATATGAGATTTTGCCATATCGCCCAGCCCTAGTGGTGGTGGGGAGGCCGATCCTGCCTGCTCCCGTCACCAAGGCCAAGCTGGACACGGCCGTCCCAGCGGCGGTGATGGATGAGCGGGCGCCACCGAATACTCCACGAGTGGTTGCCCCAGCCCGATGGGCTCTCGAGGGTGCTAGGCCTAGGATAAAACCCACGTCTAGCTCCACTCTGATCCTTGGCCTAGGATAAAACCCACGTCTAGCTCCACTCTGATCCTTTGGACGAAGTTGTTCGGAAACATGGAAATAAATCCAGTGGAAAATCCCATCCTTTCTTCACTTCACCCCAAGCCCCCCCGCTCACTTTATCCAATACATTTTCTGTTCTTGATCATTCTGATTACCCACCACTACATGCCCACTTAATTTCCCGTGCCGATCCGAGCCCGGTTCCGCCCTCCAAGTCCAAGTCTGCTTCCAGCCAGAGTAACGACCGCCACAAGGTACTCAAGGCGGCGGTTCCCAGTCCCACCTCTCTTCACCAGCCAAAATCAATGTCACCCCCCCTCCCACACCGAGTAGTAGCAGTATCCCAAATCCTCCTCCCACGGTGCCCACGGCCCCTTCTCCTCCATGTACGGCCGTAGAGACGGGTCCAATTCGCTAATTCACTAGTCCACTGTTTCCCTGGATTAACCACGGCAACACTTGTCGACAAAGTCCCCGACATCCTGGCCTCTCTCCCACCATCCATTACAAAAATTGTTTTCCATACAGGATCAAACGATCATCACTCTGAGACAGCAAGGGCGAGCTTCAAACTTCTCTTTGATCTCCTCGGCAGCTGTGGGAAATTAATTTATTTCTCCGGCCCCCTATGTCATACTATGGAAATGTCCGATCTAGTCGGCTACTTTCACTGCACCACTGGTTACAATCAGCAAGCCACAATCACTCTCATAACTTCAACTACATTTCAAACTTATTTTTATTTTGGGACCATCCCTCGTATTACATGTCAGATGGCTTACATCCAAGCAAAAGTGGTGCCCAAGCGCTCGCATATAATATGCATCGCGCTGTGGCTCAGGCTGTACCGCCGCGACCACTCGTTTGCTGACTGTCCACTGTGTCCAGCCCTCTGAACCATTCTTTGATAACACAATTATTAACATTAGAGCTGGTATTGTGAACACTACTGCTGCCAGCATAAACCCACAAACAGAGCTCATGTTACCATGAGTGGATGCATAGATCGCCCCAGGGGAAGCCTGGTGTCATTCTGTGCAGTTGATGAAGAGGAAGTCCGCAACACCATCTCACTGATGACATCATCCTCATGTTCACTGGACGCTAATTCCTACCCATTTTCTCAGAGTTGTTTTAGACAGTGTTATTGGTGATATCCTTAAAATTGTAAACTGTTCCATTCAATCAGGTGTCTTTCCAGATTCTTTGAAAACCGCTGTGGTTAAACCACTACTCAAGAAACACAACCTTGATCCCTCTGTGCTGGGAAACTACAGACCTATCTCTAATTTGCCCTTTCTAGGCAAGGTCCTAGAAACATTTTAAAATGTATCACCAGCTGGATGTCTTTCTTCAGAAAAATATGGTCCATAACAAATTCCAATCTGGTTTTAGGAAAGGACATAGCACCACAACTGCACTTCTAAAAGTACTTAATGACCTTAGGGTATCCGCCGATGACATGTGTCTGTTCTCTTACTTGGGATCCCAAACAAGTACCTGGACAGGCTGCAGTATGTCCAAAACTCTGCTGCCAGAGTTCTCACCCGCATCAAGCCTTGGCAGCACATCACCCCCACCCTCAAACAACTGCACTGGCTTCCTGTCAAGTTCCGCATCAATTATAAACTCCTCCTTCTCACCTACAAATGTCTAAAAGCCCTGGCTCCACGGTACCTCTCAGGCCTCCTCCATAAACCTCCTGTGACACGGAACCTGCGGTCCACAAATTTGGACCTCCTCTCTGTCCCCAAGGCAGTCAAGCGAACCTTCGGGGACAGAGCGTTCAGTGTGGCAGCCCCCACCCTGTGGAACTCTCTTCCAATAGAGATTTGTCATGCTCCAACACTGGACTCTTTTAAGGCTGCCTTGAAAAGACACTTATTCTCTCAGGCTTATGGCATATAGTTTTTGATTGTTGTTGGTACATTTTGTAAAGCGTCCTTGGGTTCATGAAAGACTGACATGCTGCATGAGTGAGATTTTTTTAAACTGAACGAGGACAAGACAGAAGTTCTCATAGTTGGTTCAAATGAGCAGAAAGAATAATTTAGAAACAGACTTGGTAACTTAACTGTAAGTAATAATTCTACAGTAAGGCACCTGGGGATTATTATTGACTCTGAACTGAATTTTAATGCGCATATTAATCAGGTTACCAAGACCGCGTTCTTTCATCTTAGAAACATTGCACGCATTAGAGGTTATAACATTGATTCACGCCTTTGTTTTCTCTCGTATCGATTATGGTAATGCACTTTTCTCTGGCTTGCCAAAGAAAACAACTGACAGGCTTTTACCCTCACTACATTGGCTTCCAGTAGTTTTTAGGATTGATTTTAAAATGATTGTACTGGTTTATAAAGCTTTAAATGGTCTTGCACCGTCCTACCTCCTCGACTGTCTACCTAGTTATGTCCCAGGCCGCCCCCTCAAGTCCACTGCTGGCCTGCTTGAGGTGCCTAAAGGGATGGCAACTAAAAGACACGGTGAGGCAGCTTTCTGCCTCTATGGGCCAACAGCCTGGAATAAACTCCCATTAAAGCGACAGGCACCCTCCGTAGCCATATTCAAAGCACAGCTCAAGACCCACCTCTTTACCCTTTCCTTTAGTTGAGTTTTTAAACCCGTTTGCTCTTACTGCCTTGCCTGTTTTACTGCTATTGCTTTGTTGTTTTATGCTCTTTGCTAGTTTTTTTATTGTCTTAAGGCTACTGTGTTTTTGCTTGCTTAACTGTTATTTTACGTTTGTGTTTTTATCTTCTTCTGCCCTGTAAAGCACTTTGCGTTGCATTTTATGACATGAAAGGTGCTATATAAATAAAGTTTATATATATTATTATTACCATCCAGGGGGAACAGGTTGAGATTGTGGACTCTTATAAGTTCCTTGGTGTCCACCTAAATAAAGACCTGGACTGGAGAGACAATACTCAATGGCCGTCTACAAAAAGGGACAGAGCAGACTGTAGGCTCAAGTCCTTCAATGTGTGCAGCAGGCTATTAGTATGTTCTACCAGTCTGTTGTAGCCAGTGTGCTATTCTATGCAGTAGTATGCTGGGGGGGGGGGGGGGGGATATCAAGGCCGGTGAGCTCAACAAGCTCAATAAGATCATCAAGAAGGCCAGCTCGGTTGTTGGCCTCCAAATGGAGAGCCTGCAGTCAGTCGCTGAGAGGAGGATCAAGGGTGTACGCACTTGGTTCAGACGTCAAAATATTCATAAATTCAAGTCCTGCCACCACATATGAGGCACTTTGTAAACAAATGTTGCTCCGATGTTCCACACCTGAAAAAAACAATGCAGAGTATGGGAATCGAGAAAGTGCATCACGGCATTGCACGCCCCAAGTGTCCGTGATGCAGAGTTCCTGAACCATGAAATTAACTTTGCGTAAAGAGGACCCTTTGAGCTTTCCAAAAATGTAACCCACGAGACAGGACCCCCCTCCTCGGCTGAACTGTAGCCCAAATGGATTGTCAATTTGAGATTTTTCTTACCTTTTTCAAAATGTTCAACCCATTTTCATGTAAACAAAGCCTCAATCTCCTCAACCATCACTGTGAGTGATCTAACACATACCTATAGATTCAGATCGTCAAGACCTATCCGATGACATGTGACACGTGACAAACGGGTGCTGTTTTCTATGGGAAATGTAAAAAGAATCCACACATTTTCCAGTGTTTGCACCTTCCAAACTGGTTTTCCCATAGATCTACAAGTCCATATGATATGACCCTTACATCAATTCATCTGTCTTTTTGACAGCTTTCATTTGATGTATGGCTCACTGCTGGTATTCACTCCTAGCCAGAGAAATAAATTAAAAACTGAACTGTGAAGGGTAATGTCCATTTTTTGACAGACTTTAAAAAATCATATCTCCAGTTCTACATCATGTACAATGAAGGTACACATATCTACGGATTCAGCTAGACAAGATCTACCCATTGACACGTGACACGAACAAGCTGGTGCCACAACAACCCAAGCAGAGTTCAATTTCAAGAGGACGGCTGAGCACTATACTACTTTTTGCGATTTGTAGCCTTATTTGACTGTTTGGCTGAAATTGAGCTCAAATCGCTAACTTTGAACACCCTTTTGACCACTTTACAAAAAAAAAAAAAATCATATTCTTGTTCCCCATGCCTGAATTAGGGGGAATAGTGGAAAAAGAAAAATATTCGTTAACTTTTTTTTATAACCATATTTTTTAAAAATACTGAATTTCGGCCACACCCCCTCTCCTATAAAAGGAGAGGGGGTGAGCACTGAGCTCATTCTCACTTCTTCCTATCTAGGGTTAGGGCAAACATGTCTGACAATAACATGGATCCATATAACATGGATGGATGAAGAGGTGATGGATGGCCTCCAGGCTTGGTTGCTGTGGCGAGGCACCCTAATGCCACCCCAGCCACCTGTTGAGCCACCTGCTGAGCCACCTGTGGATCCAGATAGCGATGCTTGGATTGATGAGGTTCTCTTGGGCCTAAATTATCTTTTATCAGTATAAACTCCATGAAACTATTCCAGCTGGTGCCACAACAACTCAAGCAAAGTCCAATTTCAAGAGGACGGCTGAGCACTATATTCTTAAGGGTATGTATTCTGTTACACTATCAATTCTACATAATATATTTGTCTTATAAAATTAGAAATGTAATGATTAGAATATCGAATTGATCAACTTTAAAAATGTGGTGTTCACATATGCCTGAGTAGATGATGAAATGTCTAAAAGTATCTTGGAAAGCTCTGCTTTACATTGAGATTGTTCTCATTCATTTGTACTAGATGGAGTCCTTCTACTACCTCTGTCAGCGTAGCAAGAAAGAGGAGCCACATTTACAAAGGTAAATGTGTTTCATGGTTACTTTTTCAAACAATTATTGAATTGATCAAAAGAGGAATCTTAAAGGACCACTTCACCACTTTTAAACCTGTCTTCATATAGTGAGGATAAATGCAATTAGGCTATATATAAATCATGACTGTCACGGGGCAGCCCGTGCCCTATATACACACACACTCTGATTAAGGACATTGCACGCACGCACACACCACACAGACTGTGGGAGATGATATAATGTCAATACTGTTGATGAATGCATTTCATTATTTATTCATAACATATTCAGGTGTCATAATGATGTACAAATGTTTATTGTTTATTGAAACCTGTGGTTAGCTCATTGGCACTGGTATGGCCTCTCCAGTGCTGGCACTCTTCTGTCAGACTCTGAACTGCTGAACCAGAGCAGGGCTCAGCCAGTCAGCTTAAGACAGGGGGGAAGGGGCCAAGTACTGGTGAGGAGTAGGGGTGTTCCACAGTGTTGATGAGCAAAGTATTACTATTATCGGTGGAGATGATTGCAAACCCAAAGGATGTTTAGACTAAAATAGAACATCTATTTATGTGGTTATGTAGTCATGTTCAGCGGATATCTGTGAGCTTGTAGATAAGCTGTTTAGGTTTAATTGCTTCTCTGTGAGTGGTAGGATCCTCTCAAATAAAAGGGAGACTGCAGGCAGAGCTAGTCAGTTATGGTAGGGAAAAGCCCCACAGACCGATGTCCAGAGTGCGACGACACGGAGAATGTGGAACATGTGATGATGTATTGCAGGAAATATGAGGAGGAAAGGACAATCCTGAAACAGAGGATGGCTGAGGCAAAGAGACAATGGAACATACCAGGTATCCTGGGAACATCAGGAAATGGAGTCTGTATGACACAGAAAGCAGTGATTAACTTCTTGCTGGAGATTGGAATCTATCACAGGATATAGGGATTAATACCCCACAATACTCAACACCAGTAGACTGTAACAAATAAGGAGTAAGGCGAATGGAGTTGGACTACACTCCGGTACAGTAGGTGGCGGTATACACCTTAACTAGGTAGCAACCCGCCATAAAACCCCCAAAGAAGAAGAAGAAAGAAGAGCTAGTCAGTTATGCTCGGGCAGGCAACATGTTGACAGCCCAGGGGAGAGCTGCTAGGGCCCATTTCATGGGCGTAGCCTAGTTCAGTTTTGTTATTTTTCCTTTGTCCTAAGTTTGCCATTAAGTATTTTTGATTTCTTTGTTTTGGATTTTTGGCCAGTATTATTTTTGCTGTTTGATATTTTTGTTATTGTGGATATCTGCACTGGAGCTGGAGTGGGAGAAATAAAAGCCATACAAAGCATCACTGACTGTTTTTGGAGCCTTGGCCGTTCGGGCAACTTCACATGTGGTGGCAGCGGAAAGTAACAACAGTCAAGGATGCCTCCAAAACCACATCTGCGGAACCATCAACAGCAAGTATCATTCGATGAGGAGGGAGAAGAAGAGAGTGCCACAGGAGGAGGGATGGAAGAACAAATCCACACCAGGGTGAGCACTACCTCGTCCCAAGAGGAAACCTTCTCAAATCTGGCCAGGATGTTTGAGACCTACATGCAGTCTCAGATGGAGAAAGAGAGGAATCAAGACAAGGAGAGGGAGCGACAGGAGCGGACGCTCGACGGACTCACTCATCAGATGACCCAACTCCAATCGGACATGGCGGCGGCCAGGGCACAGCCGAGGGAGCAACCAGTGACGGGAGCGCCACCTACAGGACCAGGGTCGGCATCGGGCGTAGCAGGGCCTTCAGCGGCATCTGCACCAGCACAACCACCGCCGGCGCCAATACCAATGGGAGACCCGAGGCTGGTGAGGTTGGCCGGGAAAGCAAGAAGTGCGTTTGTAGCGATGGATCCGGCCTACACGCAAGACTACGACCGACTGAAAGAGGCAGTGTTGAAGAAGTACGAGGTGAATAGAGACTCTTACCGCCAACGCTTCCGTAGCCTTGATGTGCCACCAGGCGAGTCACCTCATGAGCTATATACACGCCTCAAAGACCTATTCAGCAAGTGGGTGAACTACTCGTCTGCCTCCAACGATGACATCAGAGAGATGGTGGTCCTCGAACAGTACTTCAGGGTCCTCCACACAGACGTGAAGATCTGGGTCAAGGAACGGGACCCTGAGACGGCGGAAAAGGCTGCAACACTCGTCGACACCTACGTTTCAGCACACAAGGATCTGGGGTCCGACGCCTACCATTACTCCGGACAGCGCCAGGCGAGGGGTAAGTCTGAGGGTTGGTTCAAGGGGGGTAGTCCTCAGAATAGCTCTCATACCCAGCCTAGGTCAGGCAGGCCAGTGGTTCAGGAGCACAGTGACCCAAAGTATCAGCCAGGGGCTAAGTCACGGATTGTGTGTTATAATTGTGTTGAGGTAGGCCATACACGCCCTGTTTGCCCCCTCAAAAAGCACAATTCCACCAGCCTTTGCTATGTCCCTAGACCCGAGTTCACTGTACACCCTGAAGAGCAGCCAGACGCCCTTTTGGCCACTGTTAAGCTAAATGGCAAGCCATACACTGCCCTCTTAGACACAGGATGTTCACAGTCGCTAGTGCAGTCTCACCTTGTTCTAAGAGAAATGTGGAATGAGAGTGACTCACTCTCAGTCATTTGTGTCCATGGCCATGAAGAACAGAGCCCGACTGCAGACATTTACCTGGAGGTTAAAGGTCAGGTGTACCTCATGAAAGTTGGTGTTGTCCCACAATTGCCCTATCCCATCTTGCTAGGTACAGATTTACCAGTCCTGTATGACCTCATTCATGAAAGCAGGGAAAGGTTTTGTGGGGTGGTGACACGTGCCAGAGCCAGGCAGGCTCCATTTCCGGAGGTACAACCACAAATTTCCTCTGTAATCCAGCAGGCAGGGCCACCTGTTACAATTAAGACAGGGCCAGTTATGTCACCCCTACCTATCACACCCGACACGCAGGCAGACACATTGAAGTTAATGCCATTTCATGGGGAGGTAGTAGGGGAGCCCACAGTTACACAGGAGGACAGATTGGAAAGGCGCAGACAGCAAGTGGGGGGTCTTATGCCACAGTGTACAGAGCAGGCAGAGCCAGAAGTTCCAGCTCCAGAACTGCAGTTAGACTTGTTACCATGTGATCTTGCCAAGTGTCAGCGTGAAGACTCCACCCTTGTTAACTGTTTTAAAGAGACGGAGAAGGACCACTCAAGCAGTATACCCCACCAGGAGCGCTATATAATAGAAAATGACCTTCTGTATAGACTCTGTGAGGAGGGCAGACAGCTAGTACTCCCCAAAACCTGTAGAGAGGAGGTTCTGAGGGTAGGTCACACAATCCCTTGGGCAGGTCACCTGGGCTTTATGAAAACCCTGCAGCGCATTTCAAAAAGGTTTTGTTGGCCAGGGATGTATAGCCAGGTTAAAGACTATTGTAAAACCTGTCCAGAATGCCAGCTAACAGCAGGGAAAGCTACAGCCCCTGTACCGCTAATTCCACTTCCTGTCATTGGTAATCCATTTGAGAGAATAGGAGTAGATGTAGTGGGGCCCCTGGAAAGGAGCAAAGCAGGAAACAGATTCATTCTTGTTATCAGTGACTATGCCACCAGATACCCTGAAGCTATCCCCATGAGAGAGGTGACGGCTAGGCAGGTAGCATCAGTTTTGCTGAAGTTTTTCTCTCAGGTCGGTATACCTAGGGAGGTGTTAACAGATCAGGGCCCAAACTTCATGAGCCGTACGCTCGCACAGACCTATCAGCTGTTAGGGATTAAGAGAGTAAGGACTACCCCCTACCACCCTCAGACTGATGGGCTAGTAGAGCGTTTCAACAAGACTTTGAAAGACATGCTCAAGAAGTTTGTATCAGAGACTGGGAAAGACTGGGACAAATGGCTGCCTTATATTCTGTTTGCTTACCGCGAGGTCCCTCAGGCCTCGACGGGCTTTTCACCGTTTGAGCTGCTTTATGCCCACCAGGTCAGAGGTCCTCTGGATGTTCTCCGTGAGACGTGGGAGGGCCCAGCTAAAGCACAGGACATGAACATCGTTTCCTACGTCCTGAACACGAGAGAACAGCTCATGAGGTCCACCACCATCGCCAGAGAACATCTACTCCAAGCCCAGGCAAAGCAGAAAGAGTGGTATGACCGGTCAGCCAGGCAGAGAAGTCTCCAGCCGGGGGAAGACGTCTTGTTGCTGTTGCCGACATCAGAGCATAAGCTGTTGGCAAAGTGGCAGGGTCCCTACAAGGTCAAGCAGAAGATGGGTCCGGTGACGTACCAGATCCACATGCCTGAACGCAGACAGCCATTACAGACTTTCCATATCAACATGCTCAAGAAATGGAATCCTCGTCCCACCCCACCGCCACCAGCTATCCATTCTCTGTATGTCAAGGCTGTGAGGGAGGAAGAGGAGACACCAGAGCAGTACCTACCAGTGGCAGAGGGTGAGCCACAACTGGAGATGAGCCACTTGGAGGCGGAGAAGAGGAAGGAGCTTTTTCAGATCCTGCCCAGACACCTGTTTGGGTTAACTCCAGGCCGCACCGACGTCACCCACCACCATGTCACCTTGAAAGAACCACAGCCCCTTCACCAGCCTGTCTACAGGGTTCCAGAACGCCTGCTACCGGTCCTGAAGAAGGAGATCGAGGCGATGAAGGATATGGGTGTCATCGAGCCATCGTCCAGTGAGTGGAGCAGCCCTATCATCTTGGTTCCCAAGAAAGATGGAACTCTGAGGTTCTGTCTGGACTTCAGAAAGGTGAACAGGGTTACTAAGAGAGACTTGTATCCTATGCCAAGAATTGACGACCTGTTGGAGAGGGTTGGCAGTTCACACTACATTACGACCCTCGACCTGTGTAAGGGGTACTGGCAGGTCCCCCTCAGCCCAGAGAGTAAAGAGTGCACAGCGTTTAGGACACCGTTTGGACATTTCCAGTTCACTGTCCTGCCCTTTGGTCTCAATGGAGCGCCTGCAACTTTCCAAAGGTTGATGGACAGAGTTCTGGCAGGCACCGAGGCCTTTGCATCTTCATATATCGATGATGTGGTGGTGTACAGCAGGTCCTGGGACGAACATCTGGCCCATCTACAGGAGGTGTTGCAGAGACTCAAGGGGGCGGGCCTGACCATCCGTCCTGACAAGTGCTCCCTTGCCAAACAAGAGACTGAGTACCTGGGGTATGTGCTGGGTAATGGGGTCATTCGTCCACAAGTGGGGAAGCTCGAGGCAGTCAGGTTGGCTGAAAGACCCACCACCAAGTCTCAGGTCAAGTCATTCATGGGCCTGATAGGATGGTATGGACGTTTCATCCCCCGGTTATCCACCATCTCAGCTCCCCTCACCGATCTCACCAAAAAGAACTTGCCCAACAAGGTGAGATGGACAGAGAGCTGTGAGATGGCCTTCAACACCCTGAAAGACTTTTTGTGCAGAGAGCCCATTCTGAAAAGCCCTGACTTCGAACAGCCGTTCGTGGTCCAGACGGATGCATCAGATGTGGGTATAGGAGCAGCGTTACTGCAAGCGGACGCCGGTAACCTTCATCCCATCGTCTACATCAGCAGGAAACTCCTGAAGCATGAGCGACCATATTCGGTGGTGGAAAAGGAGTGCCTGGCCATAAAATGGGCACTTGACTCCCTGAAGTATTATCTTTTGGGGAGAGAGTTCACCTTGGAGACAGACCACCGGGCGTTGGCCTGGTTGCAGAACATGAAAGACACCAACTCCCGAATCACGAGGTGGTTCCTGGCTATGCAGCCGTATGACTTTGTGGTTCATTACAGGAAGGGGTCCGAGAACTGCACCGCTGACTTCCTGTCGAGGACACCACAGGGGGCGTCATCTGAAGGGGGGGGAAATGTCACGGGGCAGCCCGTGCCCTATATACACACACACTCTGATTAAGGACATTGCACGCATGCACACACCACACAGACTGTGGGAGATGATATAATGTCAATACTGTTGATGAATGCATTTCATTATTTATTCATAACATATTCAGGTGTCATAATGATGTACAAATGTTATTAGGGACCAAGAAGTCACGCAGTGACTTTGGTCACTCTTTGTTTTTGTGTTTATTTTTCTTCTCCTTCTTCTCCTTCTCCTTCTCCTTCCGCCAAAAATAGCTGTTCTGACTGAATGGTGCAGTCGGTTTTCGCGAAACGCTGTAATCTGGTAGAGGGCCATGCCAAACGGTCAATATGCGAAGCCCAAGACGATTGGCCAAATGGTGGCGCTATAGCGCTCAATTGAAAATGCTAACTTTGAACGTGCATAGCTCATGAACCGTTTGACCGTTGGCAATGACACTTTGATACCCATATGCGTCGCCTCATGCTGAACAACTTCCGTGTTCTGACTTTTGACCTCTGACCTTTAGATCACCCGTCATTTTGAATTATATGATCAGTACTTTATTTTATTCTCCTTCTGCCAAAAATAGCTGTTCTGACTGAACCGTGCAGTCGGTTTGCGCAAAACTTGTCAACATGATAGAGGACCATGCCAAACGGTGACTATGTGAAGCCCATCATGATTGGCCAAATGGTGGCGCTATAGCACTCAATTGATGCAAAACTTGCAAAACTTGCAAACTTTGAACGTGCATATCTCATGAACCGTTTGACCGTTGGCAATGACACTTTGATACCCATATGTGTCTCCTTATGCCGAACAACTTTCGTGTTCTGACTTTTGACCTCTGACCTTTAGATCACCCGTCATTTTGAATTATATGAAAAACAGTTCAAATGTAACTCCTCCCAGAATCTTTGCTCAAAATGCACGAAAACTTCTACATGTGAACTTTGGACGTATACGGACAAATAATCGTAGCAGATTTTTTCTAAGTGAAAAAATGAAGTTTTTATGAACCAATGAAAATTGCTGTTTTGTGAAAATTATTCTTCTGCCTCTAATACACACATATGCTTATGTCACTTTACTATGCGAAGCCCATCACGATTGGCCAAATGGTGGCGCTATAGCACTCAATTGATGCAAAACTTGCAAACTTGCAAACTTTGAACGTGCATATCTCATGAACCGTTTGACCGTTGGCAATGACACTTTGATACACATATGTGTCTCCTCATGCCGAACAACTTTCGTGTTCTGACTTTTGACCTCTGACCTTTAGATCACCCGCCATTTTGAATTATATGAAAAACAGTTCAAATGTAACTCAAAATGCACGAAAACTTCTACACGTGAACTTTGGACCTATACGGACAAATAATCGTAGCACATTTGTTCTAAGTGAAAAAATGAAGTTTTTATGAACCAATGAAAATTGCTGTTCTTATGCACCTAATACTTATATGAATACTGAATGATGTTACTATTTAGAATTAGTCAACTGACTGTGTCTGCATAGCTCAGTTGGTAGAGCTCTCGCCGTTGGACCACAAGGTTGTGTGTTCAAATCCGGGTAAAGACAACTCAGTGTATCCATTGTGTGCTGCAAGATTTGTGATGACTCAACTATAGAAATATTGAAGTAGATTACATTTGACCCATCAGGCACTAGGACATGGCATCACAATAATAGAGATACTAGTAACTGAAATAGTGTATTGAGTCAAATGTTGTAATAGTGTAATAAGTGTATATAGTGTAATAGTAGTGTAATAGTGTAATAAGTGCAATGTGTAATACCGTACTGTACTGTACCATACTGTGCTGTACCGTACTGTACCATATGGTACTGTACTGTACCATACTGTGCTGTACTGTACTGTACTGTACCGTACTGTACTGCACCGTACTGTACTGTACTGCACCATACTGTACTGTACTGTACTGTACCATACTGTACCATACTGTACCGCACTGTACCGTACCGTACCGTACCGTACTGTACCGGGACATGTTATGAGCATGTAGATCTGCTAATTTCTAAAAGTTTGAGTACTTATGCTGAACTAACACTGAATGATTTTCCTGTTAACAATGGAGTAACTGATTGTCTCCGTGTAGCTCAGTCAGTCGAGCTCTTGTCCTTGGACCGCAAGGTTGTTGGTTCAAATCCAGGTACCAACAACTCAGCCTGTGAGTCTCATTTGTGCATATTGTTGAACGCCCTGTGGGCCATATCAGTGAGATCAATACTTTAAAGACTGGTGTGATAATAGCCACCTTATGTTAAACTCCACAAAAACTAAAGAGATGATCTTTGATCCAAATGGACAACCAGCTCAAATGGAATGTCCATGTGGATTATCTGTGTGCCAAATTGGCACAACACACAGCACTTTCTCCGCAGGCTCAGGCTCTTTGGTGTGAGCAAGGGAATCTTGACAACTTTCTATGATGCAGTGCCAGGTAGCATTATTAGATATTTCATGGCTGCTTGGTTTGGGACACTCTCTGTCCAGCTCAAATCTAGAATAGCTCAAATGGAAAAGAGCAACCGCTTCAAACTATTTCCTTCCCAATTCAATTGCGCTACTGAACAACCACCACATAGTTCATAGCTTTTCTACTTTTTATATGTCCTCTTTGCAGACTTCAGTTCTGCTTTTGATAGTCCCTCTGCTATTTGTAAAAAAGCTAAACAACATGAATGTAAATCTGTTCATCATTAGGTGGTTCTACTCCATGTTAACAAACAGATCTCAACAGGTCAAGGTAAACTCTGTGATGTATGCGATGTATTTTTTTAATTATAGTTACCAGTATTCTATTTATAGTGACTCATAGGGATGAGTCTGGTGACCACCGGAGAGATGGGTGACAGCCGGAATGTAGACGGCACCCGGGTGAGCAGTATGGGTTAGCGCCCCAGCCTGTGTCCTCCGTGAGGAGGAAGCCCAACAAACCTTGGTGAGGCCTTTAGGAGGGCCATTAAAATCCACCACTCCTGAATGCAGTGCCTGGTACTGGGAGTCTGGTGCAGCACACAGGTCCTGGGCCTGGTGAGAGCAGGAGTGGACCTGGTGAGACATAGGAGGGGCCCGGTCAGGAGCCCAAAATTGTGTAGCACAAGGGGGGTGAGTTCACCATTTATTTTCACTGCCTACACAAATGACTGTAGAAGTCAGCCTAACAATTACATCTTGACATTATCTGATGACACTGTATAGTCAGCCGCCTGATGAGGGCTATATCAGTGAGATCAATAACTTTAAAGTCTGGTGTATACAAAGCCCATCTGTGATGTAGATCTGCTAATTTCTATATGTTTGAGTACTTATGCTTTGGTGCTCAAAGTATATGTTGATGCTCAAATTTACATTTCAATCACCATAACAGATGCTCCCATCATCTGATGAACAAGAGGTAAGTCTACACCCACAGACAGATAAACTGAATTTGTACTTTTTACACTGTTATGTTTTGGCTTGAAACAAGCTCACATTATTTATTTATGAACATGGATAAATGAGCTTCCACATTAACACCTTGATGTGGTGATCAGGAATTGAACCTGGGACCCTTTGTATATCCAGGTGGCCCCTCTATCCATTCAGCTATGATAATTCTGCTTGTCTAGAGGTAAGCATAGTTTCACACTACAAACAAGACTGATCATATATTCTCCATAACTTTGTTTTGAAAAATATTTGGAGTGATGTGATGTGATGTGATTTATAACAGCCACTAGATGGCAATGATGACTATGCCACAGCTATATCCCAGACCACACCTACAAACATTTCCAGGGCTTAGATATGACCTCGATGCTGCCAAATAAAGTGACATTGCAAGAACCCAAGTTTCTTCATTAATAGATAGAAACATTACAATATTCTTTACTGACACTAACTTAAAATAAGTTACTTTTTTTGGATACCATTCCACATGCAGCATACAGCATGAATTGTTCCTTTTGTTCAGGCTTTGCTAAGGGTAGCTACATGGGTCTTTCACACATGGGTTCACCAAAGAGAGTATATAACAAAGACAAGCAATTCCTTTTGGAATCACCACTAGATTGTGCATCACTCCAAGATGGCAGCATAAGCACATACTGATAATCTGAATTAATGTTAATGCAATGCCTCAAACACGCACATAATGCTGACATTTTGAATGAATATGTTACCAATGTCTGATTTGATCTGTTCATAAATATGAGAAATAAACAAGTAAATAAGACACTGGAAGTTTCCTCATCACTCCAAAATGGCGGAGGCACTGGGAGCTGGTTGTTACTATGGGACTTAATGGGAGATCCTCTCTTGTTATATAATGTCTTTGATTTCACCAAATACCCATTTAGCCTACAGTGTAGGCCCCTCACCACTAGGGCTATTCGTTGCATGAATAGGTAAGTTTGCTGTTGGCTCCTACTAACAAGTGATATGTTTGGTAGGAACAAATGTGTGTAAAGTATCACCTATGAATTGTGGAATTAACTACTTTCAAGCTATAATGTTAAAAGTAGATTAAGAACATGTGTTTTGTCGTGTCTTGTATGTGTTTGATAGCCACCCCAATGCTTTTCCAATGGAACTAGCATGGCTTTACCAAACATTTTTGTTTTGCTTGATGGCTGTGTTCTGCCCCCCTCCCTCCATCAAACAAATGTTTGGTCAAACCACAACTTCCTTTGGAATGCATTAATGTTGCCATCAAACACAGACAGAACCCAGAACATGGACAAAATATGTGAGTGCAGCCTGAAGTTGTTAATTTTATGAATCACAATTGTAACATTGATGTGTAGGCTCTTGTTTTGAAGCATTGAAATTGCCATAATTTATTTGGCTATTTCTATATTTGAATTTTGAAGATAAAAGGGTGTTTCAGACTCAAGCTGCCCGTGTTGAATGAAAAAAATAAGATGAGATACACTCTGAGTAACACTTCATACAAACACACTGTAGTAAACCAGATTATTTTATGCTTAATTTATATAATTTACATTGTTGCAAATTAAAACTATGACAGATTTTGACCGTGTAAATTGGTTCTTGTATAAATTATCATTTTGTTGGTTCTTGTTTGTAAGCAACATAACATCCACAATTGTGGATGTTGTAGAAATGATCATTTTGTCTTAAAGGGATAGTTCAGATTTTTTGAACTTAAGTTGTATGAAATACTTGCCATTAATATAGTGGTTGCAACTGTATTCATTGATTGCCCGAGTCCTGTGGTGGGAGTTCTGCTCTGGTTTTGGTGAAATATCAAGTAGTTCCGGTCATTTTGTGGGGGGCACTGGGGGCCACGCAGTAAAAGTAAATCAATCCACAAAACTAACGTCATTTGTATTGTTGACCTATTTCTAAAATATTAGTGCAACTTCCGTTCTTTTTTTACCCCTCTATCACACAGAACTATGTTTTTTGTGTCCATATCACTACGCCCAAAAAATAGTTCCATGTGATAGAGGGGTCAAAGTTGAACGAAAGTCGCGCTAATATTTTAGAAATAGGTCAACAATACAAATTACGTTCGTTTTGTGGATTAATTTACTTTTACTGCGTGGCCCCAGTGCCCCCCACAAAATGACCGGAACTACTTAATATTGACCAAAACCAGAGCAGAACTCCCACCATGGGACTCGGGCAATCAATTAATACAGTTGCAACCACTATATTAATGGCAAGTATTTCGTACCTTTTTTAAATTCAAAAAATCTGAACTATCCCTTTAACTCCTTTCTTGCCAATGATGTGTAATGGGTAAAAAAAAATCCAAACACTAATACTACCAAATGTATGTCCAAATTTGAATACTAGATGGCAGTGTTTGCTAATCTATGAGTTAATTCCAACAAAGATGTTTATGTACTGCCATGTAAGGCTGGAAAGAAAGTTGCACAATGCATACCAATGACATTCATCATTAAAACATGTATGCAGTCCAGGGGCTGTGGCTTGGGACAGGTTTGATCTTATCACATGAAAACAAACTTGAAGCTGCAGTAGACCCATGTGCACCATGGGCATATCAAAGGAGACTTTGATTCTATGATTTTTCCAATGTTAGTCTGGGGTGTTCACATAAGCCTGAGTAGATGATAAAATGTCAAGTTATTATTTATTTGAATGAAATATCTCAAGTTTAAGATTTAAATAAAATCTAACAGAATAATGGGAAATCTAGGACAACTCCTGAACAGCCAATCCAGGCCAAAACAGGCTGCCTGTTTTAGGAAGATAAATAAATAAAATAAGATTATTTTTTGTATTGGCCTATATAATCAGCGGCTCATTTTCCAGGCTGAATTAAAGGCCAAATCACGTTTCAGATTCATCAGCTAGTATTTAGGTCTGTGCCGTTGGAAGGTTTTCATTTGCTTTTTTTCCAGCATGCCACTTAAAGGACAATGTTTTTTTTTCCAACCAAGGTTCATGTTTTAAGTTATTAGAGAAAGTAAAAGATCAGTTATTTTCATTTCTTGCTTTCTTTCATTTTAGCAATTTTTTACAGGGGGTGGGGGCATTCAAACATGGGAATAAATATGAATTATTTTACAAAATTGTATAGCGATTTTTATTTATTTACTATATTCCTACTAGACCCCAGGAAATTACATCTGGCCACAAGATCACAGGATCTACTGAATGTGAAGGGGGTACAATAGGGGGATGCCATAGGCTCAATATGTCAGTTTGACTTCTCCTTCACATTCAGTAGATTCTGTGATCTTTTGTGGCCAGATGTAATGTCATTGGGTGTAGTAGAATGATAGTAAATATTTTTTTAAATCGCTCTAAAATTCTATAAAAAATACATATTTAGCCCCATGTTCAAATGCCCTCACCTCCCTGCCAGTTGTGCTTAAGTGCCTTCAACTCTGAATTACATTCAGTATGATGCATTTAGGTAATTGATAAAATAACAATCTATATTTGTGTTTTTCAGACAACAGAGCGAGAGAGAGAGCGAGAGAGAGAGCGAGAGAGAGAGCGAGAGAGAGAGCGAGAGAGAGCGAGAGAGAGAGCGCGAGTGAGAGCGAGAGAGAGCGAGCGAGAGAGAGCGAGTGAGAGATGCCTAGAAAGAAAGGTAAGTGGCGGTATGATGCCATAAAGAAAAAGGGGGCCGACTGCCCATTGACTGAGGATGCTGTGAATAATGAGGTTCATCCTCGTGACCATATTCACGAGGTTGTGCATCCTTGTCCAATTCCAGCATTGCGTAATCTTTCTTCTTTTGACACTGACCTGGACACTGACTTACTGACTAAAGATGCTGCAATTAGTGAGGTTCCATCTTCTGATAAAGTTGATTTGCATCCTCACAAAATTGAACCATCGAAGACTACTGACTTTAGCAAGACTGAGGTTGAACTTCCTCAAAAAGTTCACGAGGTTAGCCAACCGCGTAAAAAACATGACAACCAGTTTCATAAGGTTCACTGTGGATCTCAAAAAAGTCTGATCGTTACGTCTCTGACTGAGGATGCTGTGAATGAGGTTCATCCTCGTGACCATATTCACGAGGTTGTGCATCCTTGTACAATTCCAGCATTGCGTAATCTTTGTTCTTTTTCTTCTTTTGACACAGACTTGGACACTGACTTACTGACTAAAGATGCTGCAATTAGTGAGGTTCCATCTTCTGATAAAGTTGATTTGCATCCTCACAAAATTGAAACATCGAAGACCACTGACTTTAGCAAGACTGAGGTTGAACTTCCTCAAAAAGTTCACGAGGTTAGCCAACCGCGTAAAAAACATGACAACCAGTTTCACGAGGTTCACAGTGGATCGCCAATAACCGCAGAAAAACGTCAAAACCCTGAGATAAACTATGAAAACTTTGTGAAAAACTATGAAAACTTTGTGAAAAACTCTGATAAACTTTGTGAAAAACTCTGATGAAAACTTTGGAAAGAACTCTGGTGAAAACTGTCAAGTAAGTAATTCTCAAGTAAGTAATCCTCAAGTAAGTAATCCTCAAGTACATTATGTTTGTGGTTCATTCCATCAAGCTCATCAACAATTTGGTTCATATGGTGGCAAGCAATGTGTCCCAAACAGTCTGACTGCAATAATCATGAGTGAAATTAGAAATGTCTTTACCTGGAAACCAAAGGATCTTGATGAGATTCTATGTCATGGGAATGCACTGTATGGTTCAATGAGTCAAGCATGTAGAATTTCATGTACACGTGGATATGTTGCAATTGAGGAATTGCCTAAGAAACATGTACTGTGTAATATGCCCATATCAATCGAGTATGGTAAGATCTTTTGTGGTTCGGTTGGTATTGACCAATATGATAAAGAATGGCAGGACGTACAGTTTCCATTGGATGAGGCGATCCAAAGAGTTTTTTCAGATTTTGATGCATGTTTATTAACCTTGAATGGCTATACTTGTGCAATTGTCAGAAGGAATGGCTGGTATGCTGTAATTGATTCCCATGCACGTAGTTATAAAGGGCTTGTTGATGGAAATGGAAAAAGTGTTTTAGTATATCATTCTAACCTTGTGGAATTGATTGGAAACATCTCAAAACTTGCACAATCTTTGCGTGCAGATGGTAAGGCATTTGAAGTGACTGGAGTCAAAGCAAGTGTGATGGATGACACAGAACAACAACATTGTGAACAAAAGCCATGTGCAAGCACAAGTGCCTCTACTAGTCGACCACTCTACAGTGCTATGTTGAAAAGTACATGTACAACAGCTCATGTCCCAAAACCGTGCTTGATAATTGATCCATCTACTAGTATAGTATATGATGACACTTCTGACTATAATATGACTGAGGTTGAACCTTGTGAACAGGTTACCGAGTTTGTACATGCTCAAAATGTATCAACTTTACATATCGGACCAGATATGATGACAAACTGTGGAAAAGACTCTGATAGAAACTCTGACAAACTCTCTGGCTATACTCCTGACCAACTCTCTGGCTATACTCCTGATCATGACTCCTTAGATTGTACGTTGTTACAAAGCACTATCATTGATTCCCCCCAAGTACCTTATGTTCATGGTTCATTCCATCAAGGTCATCAACAATTTGGTCTATATGCTGGAAAGCAATGTGTTCCAAACAGTCTGACTGCAATAATCATGAGTAAGATTACAGATATCTTTACCTGGAAACCAAAGGACCTTGATGACATTCTATGTCATGGGAATGCACTGTATGATTCAATGAGTCAAGCATGTAGAATTTCATCTAAAAGTGGGTATGTTGCAATTGATGAATTGCCTAAGAAACATTTACTGTGGAATATGCCCATATCAATAGAGTATGGTAAGGTCTTTGGTGGTTGTGTTGGTATTGACCAATATGATAAAGAATGGCAGGACGTACTGTTTCCATTGGATGAGGCAATACAAAGAGTTTTTTCAGATTTTGATGCATGTTTATTAACCTTGAAGGGCTTTACTTGTGCAATTGTCAGAAAGAATGGCTGGTATGCTGTAATTGACTCTCATGCACGTAGTTGTGAAGGGCTTTTTGATGAAAATGGAAAAAGTGTTTTAGTATATCATTCTAACATTGTAGAATTGATTGGAAACATCTGGCAAGTTGCACAATCCTTAAAGGCAGATTATGAGCCATTTGAAGTGACTGGAGTGAAAACAATTGTGATGCATGACAACACAGAACAATACTTTGAACATGAGCCATTTATGAACACATGTGTCTCTACTACTCAACCACTCTACAGTACTGTATTGAAAAGTACACGTACAACGGTTAATACCCCAAAGCCTCATTTGATAATTGAGCCATCTACTAGTACAATGTATGATGACAGTTGTGAAATAACAGATGATGTTATAATTACTGATACCATAACACCTAAATTGTCTTTTAAGCCACTTAGGTCTGTGCATCAGAACGTCTTGTGTTCTCAATTCAAAATCAGTAATGAAAGTCTTGAAACTGTAGAACAAAGCATGGACTTCACACCAATGGGTAATCCTTGTGAGAATAAAGAAATCAAAGGTGACGGGAACTGCTTCTTCAGAGCATTGTCCTTTGTGATCTGTGGTAATGAGAATAAACATTTAAAAATCCGTCATGCTATATTTAAACATCTTTCCAACAATCCATCAACATTTCAACAGTATCTGAGAGAAGGTTATGAATCTATGCAGCAATACCTGACTAAATCACGAATGAATTATTCAGGAACATGGGTTACCGAACTTGAAATCTTTGCAGCTGCAGACTTTTTGCAAACCACTATTATGACATTTAATAATGGTATATGGAATATTTTCCCCAGTTGTCATGCAAGAAATGTGATACTTTCTCACAATTGTCAAGCAGTATATTTAAACAACACTAATGGAAATCATTATGATGTTGTAACATGTGTTAAAAGTAAGCATGATCAAATTAGCTGTGCAGGCATATGTAAAAACACAGCAGGAGAAAATGGTACAATGCAACAAAATAAAATGTCATACAACACAAGTTTCAAGCAGAACAGACCCAATAAGTCAAAATGTGAAAATGATAGAGATGGGTATGAAAAGGATCAAGTATTTAAAGAAAAAAAGATGGAAGATAATTCCCAATACCACAATACTACTACCATACATGATGTTGACAGTGGTGAAATAACAGATGATGTTGTCATTACTGATGCCGTAACACCTAAATTGTCTTTTAAACCACTTAGATCTGTGGATCAGGACATCTTGTGTTCTCAATTAAATATCAGCAATGAAAGTTTTAAAACTGTAGAACAAAGCATGGACTTCACACCAATGGGTAATCCTTGTGAGAATAAAGGAATCAAAAGTGACGGGAACTGCTTCTTCAGAGCATTGTCCTTTGTGATCTGTGGTAATGAAAATAAACATTTAAAAATCCGTCATGCTATATTTAAACATATTTCCAACAATCCATCAACATTTCAACAGTATCTGAGAGAAGGTTATGGATCAATGCAGCAATACCTGACTAAATCACGAATGAATTATTCAGGAACATGGGCTACTGAACTTGAAATCTTTGCAGCTGCAGACTTCTTGCAAACCACTATTATGACATTTAATAGTGTTATATGGAATATTTTCCCCAGTTGTCATGCAAGTAGAAATGTTGACGTACTCAATCAGAGATCTCAAGCAATATATTTAAACAACACTAATGGAAATCATTATGATGTTGTAACATGTGTTAAAAGTAAGGATGATCACATTTGTTGTGCAGGTATATGTACAAATACAGACGAAAAAAGTACAGTGCAACTAAGAAAAAGACCACATGACACAAGTTTCAAGAAATCAAAATCCGAGAAAGAAAGAGACAGATATGAAAAGGATCAAGTGTTCAAAAAATCTAAAATAGACTATGAACAACACAGATATGACACAGATCAAGTGCATAAACAAAGAATTCTAGACTCTAAACAACACAGATATGAAACAGATGATGTGCATAAAAAAGTTAAAATAGACTATGAACAACACAGATATGACACCGATGAAGTGCATAAACAAAGAATTCTAGACTCTAAACAACACAGATATGAAACAGATGATGTGCATAAAAGTGTTAAAATAGACTATGAACACAGATGACACCGATGAAGTGCATAAACAAAGAATTCTAGACTCTAAACAACACAGATATGAAACAGATGATGTGCATACAAGTGTTAAAATAGACTATGAACAAAACAGATATGAAACAGATGAAGTGCATAAAAAAACAAAAATAGACTATGAACAACACAGATATGACACAGATCAAGTGCATAAACAAAGAATTCTAGACCATAAACAACACAGATATGAAACGGATCAAGTGCATAAAAAAGCAAAAATTGATGATGATCATTTCCGATACCACAATGATGAAGTCTATTGTACTAACAAAATTAAAAACATCAAAATCAAATATGCTACTGAACCAGAGTTCAAAGCAGATGTAAATATGAGAGCACACGAGAACTATATAAAAAATACGTTAAAGCAAACTGACATTGATGTTGCTATTAAAACATTCCACAAAAACATTCGTACAGGCCCTCAATTTGTTTGCTCTGTCTGCCATCGTCAACTTTTCCGAAAGCAGGTCCTTGAGTGTAAGAAACCTTCCTATGAGGAGAAAGACGATATCAGATTCTTAGCAGACAAATGCATTACTCACACATATTTGCATGAATGCAATGGTAACTGTTTACCTAATTGTGTAATGTCACAAGGATCAGCTGCTAAACTATGGATTTGTCATATGTGCAATAGAAAGATATTAAAGGGTAAAATGCCAGAACAAAGTGTATTAAACAATCTACATCTAGAACCAATAGCACCAGAATTAAAATGTCTTAATAGTTTGGAAACTCATCTGACGGCTAAACATATTCCATTTCTCAAAGTAGTTGCATTACCCAAAGGAGGTCAAAACGGATGTCATGGACCAGTAGTTTGTGTACCTTCTAACTTAAGCCATGTGACAAATGTTCTACCAAGAAACGATTGTGATGACATGATGATACGAGTAAAACTGAAACGCAAAATTACATATAAAGGACATTATAATTATGAATATGTTCATACAGATCATGTAAAAAATGCCTTGCGATACCTGATTAAACACAATCCCTTCTATGCTGACACAGAAATCAATACAGATTGGATAAACCCTTTAAGTCAAAGTAATGACACTGATGTTATTGAGGAAGGAGAACAAACAATTGAAAATGCAGATGACGCAAGCAATGTAGATGAAACGGAACATGATGAAGATTTAACCTATACAGAACAACAGAATGGAGCGTGTTTTGATACTTGTCTTCAGCCTGTTGACTTGGCACAAGATATTCTAGATCAGCACTTTGACAGTGTAATATCGGTGGCTCCTGCAGAAGGCAACAATCCCGTCAGACTATTGATGGATAAAACAAATGAAGCTAAATGTTTTCCAGTTTTGTTTCCAAAAGGTGCTCCTACATTTCATGATGACAGACTAATGAAAATAACACTTTCAAAGTACCTAAACAACAGAATCTTAAATGCTGATGGAAGATTTGCAAATAGTGTAGATTATATATTTTACGCTCAATACATATCAGAACTGGAACAAGTTGTGTCTAGTGTATCTATAGCTATGAGAAAGGGAGATGGCAAAAAGGTTCCAGCGCATATCACAGCTGATATGTTAAAAGATACTGAATCATTAAGGAGAATCTTGCATCACAATGAAGGGTACAAGTATCTCCGGAATATTCGTGGAAGTCCACCATTTTGGCAGTGTGTACAAAAAGATCTTTTTGCAATGCTAAGACAGCTTGGTCTTCCTACCTGGTTTTGCTCATTTAGTTCTGCAGATATGAGATGGCCAGAAATGTTGAAAGCACTTATGCTTCAAGAAGGAAAGCAGATTGATGTGGAACAACTTAATTGGTTAGAAAAATGTGGCTTACTAAAACGTAACCCAGTCACAGCAGCAAGAATGTTTGACCATCGATGGCACGAGTATTTAAAGAATGTTGTATTATCTAACGCTGCACCTATTGGACATGTAACTGATCATTTTATCGTGTGGAATTCCAACAAAGAGGAAGTGCACATGTTCATGGTTTGTTGTGGGTTAAAGATGCTCCACAAATAGATAAAGATTCAGATGAAGACGTTGTTGCATTTGTGGACAAATATGTAACATGTGAGATGCCAGACGAGAATGATGAAAAATTGTATGAGGTTGTTAACAGTGTTCAAAAGCATAGCACTAGACATTCAAAGACGTGCAGAAAAAACAAAACTACATGCCGATTTAATTTTCCTAGGCCAATTTCTTGTCAAACATTCATTAGCCGACCAAAGAAAAAGAAAAGTGACGAAGAGGATGTTCAAAAAGATGTTGATGATAATAATGATGATTCACACAAAAAAGATGAGGAGTTTGTCTTGAAAAGAGATGAAGCTTTAAATATTCTTGAAAAGGTGAAAACGGCATTATCAAATCCTGACACTAAATATGAATCAACAGAAGAGTTATTTGATGACGTTGGTATAAATCAAGAAATATTTGAATTGGCATACAATAGAGTTTCTCACAAGACGAGTGTTGTTTTGAAACGTTCACCTAATGGAACTTGGGTAAATCAATACAACAGACTTGTTATCTAGCTGGAACGCTAATATGGACCTTCAATTCATTACTGATGCATACGCAGTTGTTGTATACATAATCACCTACATATCAAAATCTGAACGTAACATGGGAATGTTGCTTGATAAAACACAAAAAGAAAGTCTGGATGGAAATGTCAATGCTAAAGAGGCTTTTCAAAAACTTGGAGCTGTTTATCTTCACAATAGAGAAGTTAGTGCCCAAGAGGCTGTGTATAGACTAACAAACATGCATTTGAAGGAATGTTCTCGTAAAGTTCAATTTATTCCTGTTGGAGATACAGTTAGAATGACTAAACCTTTGAAAGTATTGCAGAACCAAATATCACAGGACACCAATGATGACTCAAGCATATGGATGATTAGTCTTGCAGACAGATATAAAAGCAGACCAGAAACTCAAGATTTTGAACATTTATGTATTGCCACATTTACTTCAGAATACAGAGTGCTGTCCAAATCAGAGCAATCTACATCTACATTTGAACTAAACAACAATTTGGGACGTGTGAAAAAACGGATCCAAACACAAGCCGCAGTGGTGAGGTATCCAAGATTCTCTCCGACAAAAGATCCAGAAAAATACTACGAGTCTATTCTGCAACTTTTCTTGCCATATCGTGAAGATTCACAGTTAAAACCTCCACCTTTTGAATCATTTGAAGATTTTTATAATCTCGCTTCAGTAAGAAATGCTGACGGTGATTTACAGACGGTAAAATCAATTGTTGAGACCAACAGATGTCTTTATGAAAAAGAAAGTGACCAAATTGATGAAGCACAAGAGCTTTTGGAGCAAGTAGGTGATTTGGAAGATGCTTGGGCTCAATTATGTCCTGAATCTGAAAAAGAACGGTTAGAATGTCTCGATCTAAGGAAAGATGAAGTTAATGATGATGATGAAGATGATGTCGAAAAGATCCCTGATTTAAATACAAATACACAAAACATTTGCACAATTGACCCGCATAATGCTCATTTGCGCAGAGAAGATGCATTAAATCTAATGAGATCTTTAAATGAAGAACAATCAAATATCTTTTACAAAATACGTAACTGGTGCTTACAGAAAATCCATGGGGAAAATCCAGAACCGTTTAATGTATTTGTGACTGGAGGTGCAGGCACAGGGAAGACACATTTACTCAAAGCTATACAGTATGAATGTAGCAGACTCTTGTCTCAAACTTCTATAAATCCTGATGATGTCACGGTTCTGTTAACGGCTCCAACTGGTGTGGCTGCATACAACATTGGTTCTTCAACCATACACAATACCTTTTCCATTGGTGTCAATAACACATTACCATATGTACCTCTTGGTGATGATAAAATTAATTCCCTACGTGCCAAACTGGGTAATGTAGAAATATTAATCATTGACGAAATATCTATGGTGGACCATCGTCTTCTAGCCTACATACATGGGAGATTAAGACAAATCAAACAGACTGGTGACTATTCCCTCTTTGGAAAAGTGAACATAATTGCAGTTGGGGATTTTTATCAGTTGTCTCCTGTGAAAGGCATAGCTTTATATGCAGAAGGGACAGGAGTTAATTTGTGGAATACTTTTATGATTGCAAACCTAACTAAGATTGTGAGACAAAAAGATCCAATATTTGCGGAAACACTAAATCGCTTCAGAACACATCAAAAGAAAGAACCATTCAATGTCAAAGATCTACTTTTGATAAAACAACGTGAAACTGGCGAGCAATCTAATGCAATCCACATATTTGCTACCAATAGCGAAGTTGACACATTCAACATTGAAATGTTGCTTGAACATTGTCCAGATACAATTGTTATAGAGGCTGACGATTTTGAAAGAAACCCAAAAACTGGAAGGATGGAAAAGAAAAACGGTCACCATAAAAAAGTATTTAATTCTTGTTTGTCACAAGTTGTAAATATTGGTGTAGGTGCTAGAGTTATGCTCAAGAAGAATATTGATGTTTCAGATGGTCTTGTAAATGGTGCTTTTGGAACCGTCGTCCATATCACACTCTCACCTGATAGTTCATTTCCTTCTGATATTCATGTTGTATTTGATGATGCAAAAGTAGGACAAATTCAAAGATCAAAGACTCGACAAAATGTAACGATAATCAAACCACAAGAAGACCAAGTGACAAATTGTGGTGGAGTAAGACGTCAATTTCCTCTGAGATTAGCGTGGGCATGCACAGTCCATAAAGTACAAGGTTTGACAGTTGATAATGCTGTGGTGTCATTGAAAAAAATATTTGCACCGGGACAAGCATATGTTGCATTAAGTCGTGTAAGAACTCTCAGTGGCCTCATTATTGAAGATTTTAAGGATTCAGTCATATATTGCAATGACAAAATTGACATGGCAATTAAAAACATGCTGGACTTCATTATTCCCAAAGAAAACCCTACAATCGCATTCACAATTGTTCTGCACAATGTTCAGGGACTAAAAGCACATTTTCCAGATGTTCAAGCACATCATATGCTAAAAAAAGCCAATTGCAT
The DNA here is from genome assembly GCF_951216825.1 of Electrona antarctica. NCBI lineage: Eukaryota > Metazoa > Chordata > Actinopteri > Myctophiformes > Myctophidae > Electrona > Electrona antarctica. Next base: position 39,450,321 of record NC_136798.1, read on the forward strand.
TTGTTTGACAGAAACATGGTTAACTTCTGATGACACAGCCAATGATCTTGATTTGCCAGGTTTTACATTTCAACACAATCCGAGATCAAATTGCTACGATAACAGTGATCCAATGTTTACGGATTTAAAACGTCAGATAAGAGGTGGAGTTGGAATATATCATTGCATTAATGACACAATTCATATAATCAATCCACAAAGCTCAAACTTGGAGTGTTTGATGTTTAATGTTCCATGGGTTAATCTGACAGCTGCTATTTTGTATAGACCCAATTCATATAAAATAGACTTATTTCGTACAAATTTGGTGAAACTTGTTCAAGAATTGGATTCATACTCTGGAGGGAAAGCAATAATGGGAGATTTCAATGAAGATCTATTTAAATCTTCTACCATTGTCAATTTGATGAATCAACATGGATACAGACAATGTGTAAAAAGTTCAACAACAGAAAATGGTACCTTGATTGACCATGTATATGTTAAAGATATTGAGAATGAATCTGTTCAAATAATACCAGCCTACTACAGTGTTCACGAAGGCATTAGTATTTCGATACTTTAACTACTAAACAAAGCTAAAAAATAATTAAAACAATATATGATCTGAATTAAATGAAGGTTGTAATGAATAATGACAACTAATTCAAACTGTTTACAAAACTAGCTAAAACAAACTGAAATGATAAATAAATGCTTAGTTTTAACTTGTCTTATTGATTGTACAACAATGACTGAATATATGTTCTTAAATGATATATTGAGTTTACTTTTTAAACTAACACAATAAATACATGTTTTAATATCTTTAATATGGTACTCGATTGTAATACACTGCACTGCATTTTATACTTATTTAATATGTATACACTACTGGTCCTAATTAAATTTTTAACATTTGTGCTTGATTTAAAAAATATTCCACCACTACAATGCAAAACAATAACAGGGAACAGGCACCATTAACATGGTGCCTCAGTTTCCCAGAAGCCCCAGCAAGCCAGGGACTCCACATCACTCCAAAACCCCGTAAGTCCTAAAAGTGATCAAAATGGCGAATGAAACGTATGAAACAAAAGATGGGTTTAGCATGTTGCGCAAGAAAAGTGTTAATATACATGACTGTTACATTTGCAAATATGTGAACTAACGGTAGTACTGCGAGAGTGAGGTCTAGCCAACACCAACTCGGGATTCCTGGATCGCTGCTCTCCACAAATTCCTATCCAACATCAGGTTCTTGAGCTCTGCGGTGTTGTCAGCCAAGCTGTCGCGCCGCAGCACGTCTACATAGGTGGTACGCTTCTTTCCCCTCCTGGCTTTGCCCTGGGTTGGCTCCCATAGGGTCAATTTACTTGCCTCAAGTTCTGGGTGCCTGACGCAGTGCCCTGCCAGCCTCATCCTTCTCTCTCTGACTTTGTCCGTGACACGTGGTAGGTCCCCATAGAGGTCCACATTTCTGATGCGGTCCGTCCATGTGACACCTAGTGCCATTCGTAGCATTCTTGTGTAGACTCCATCCAGGGCTTTTTCCTGTTGTACTGTGAGGGTCCATGTCTCGGCCCCATACAGCAGTACTGACTCCACAGTAGCTATGAACAGCCGCCTCTTAAGGTCTTCTCCCATGTCTGATTTCCACACTCTCCTCATCCCGTGCAAGGCTTTCCAGGCAAGTGCTCTCCGAACCTTCAGATCCTGTTCAGTTGAGGCAGTCCAGGCCCCGAGGTACTTGAAGTCCTCGACTTGCTCGAGCACCGTCCCGTCTGCAGTGGCAAAGGTTTTGTCCTCGGTGTTGAATGTCATTACCTTTGTTTTCTTGGCATTGAGCTTGAGGCCGATCTTCCTGCACTCCTTTTCTACTGCCAGTAGTAGCTCCGTTCCTTTCTCGACTGTATCCGAGATTAGGGCGATGTCGTCTGCATAGTCGAGGTCAGTGACCATGATGGGGTGTACTCGCCTTGACTTCCTCGGGACCAGAGTGAACCCCAGCGCCTCCTCTCTGCCATTGATTGCAAGTCTCAGTGCATGATCCATCACTACGACGAACAGGAAGGGAGCAAGAGTGTCACCTTGTAGGACGCCTGCAAGAATTTCAAATTCTTTGGTGTCTCCGTCGCAGGTTTGGACCTTGGCTCTAGTCTGGCTGTAGCTTGACTCTATCATCTGGACCAACTTTTCTGGAACTCCGTAGGCACGTAGAATTCTCATGAGTTTCCCACGGTGGATGGTGTCGAAAGCTTTTTGGAAGTCTATGAATGTGATCACCGCTGACAGGTTGCGCTCCCTTACCCCTTCCAATATCCTCCTCAGTGCCAGTATCTGCCCGACTGTTGTTCGTTCCGGGCGGAAGCCGTTCTGTGAGTTTCTCAGTAGAGGGTCTAAGATTGGTCTAAGACGATTGAGGATCATCCTGTTAGCGGTCTTGGCAACTTGTGAGCTCAGGCTGATGCCACGGTAGTTGTCCGTCTTGGTGAGGTCACCTGACTTTGGTACTGGAACGATGTTCATTGTGCGCCATAGCTCCGGCTGCTCTCCAGACATGTGTGCTTTGTTGATAAAATCTAGCACCACCTCGTCTATGGGCACGTATTTCAGAACCTCTGCAACGTGACTGGATTGTATTCATGGAAGTGAACGAGTAAAGACTACAAGGCAGCCCTGTGTCCGGTGTGTGTTAATGCTTAAATGTGAATATGCGACACTACATTTGGCGACGAGGAAAATATCCTGCTCGTTGTGGACTTTTAACAAGAAAGTGGATTAGTCTACAAGAGTTTTGCGAAAAGCAAGAAAGTTAAACTCTGAGCAACAATGTCTCTGAGTTTGCCTGCGGTTCCACCCTTTGATGTCACTGACCCAGCCAACGTTGGAGTTCGGTGGGAGAAATGGATAAAAGGATTCAAGCTTTATGTCACGGCAGCGGGAATAACTGCTGCGACAAGGAAGAGAGCATTGCTGTTGCATTTAGCTGGCTCGGATGTACAGGACATTTTCTCCACGTTGGATGGTACGGGAGACGACAGTAATTATGATCTGGCCGTGGACAAGCTGGATGCACACTTCACACCGCAGAAGAATATTCCCTACGAGAGACACATGTTCAGGCAAGCAGAACACTCACAAGGAGAAGTGGTGGACAGTTTCGTGTGCACATTAAAGAAGTTGGCCGCTACGTGTGAATTCGGTAACAGCCGAGATGATTTTGTACGGGATCAAGTGATTGACATGTGCAATTCCAATGCGTTGCGGAGGCGGATGCTGCGCGAAAAGGATTTGACTCTACAAGAAATTGCAAGGGCAACGGAAGCAGCAGATCATCAAGCAGCAAGGATGGAAAGGTTGTCTGTTAGTGTCCAATACCCATGGTAAATAAGATATACCCGTGGTAAATAAGATATACCCGTGGTAAATAAGATATACCCGTGGTAAATAAGATATACCCGTGGTAAATAAGATATACCCATGGTAAATAAAGATGTACCCGTGGTAAATAAGATATACCCATGGTAAACAAAACACTCTGCAAGGCCATACGCACGGCTCATGCTGAAGGAAAGAACTGGCGCACTGAACTGCAGACATTTCTTATGGCCTACAGGAGTACCCCTCATTGTACTACAGGACGTAGTCCAGCGGAGATGCTGTTCGGACACCAGATCAGAACCAAGTTGCCTGAGTTCTCTGTTAACCAGCAAGCGGATGACTCTGACATACGCTCTACTGATGCTGCAAGGAAGGAGAAAGGTAGAGTGGACGCTAACAGACACAGAAGGATACAGCCACAGTCTGGACTTGGGACTAACGGGTCACACATCCAAGCGACTTCAGTTGCAGTTCCAACCAGGGCTCTTCTTCGTCCACAAAGAAACAGACAGCAGCCTGCTAACCTGAAAGACTATGTGATTTAGTCAGGCATTGCCATTAGGGAGCAGAATAATCTCCAGGCATCACAAGGCAGCCCTGTGTTCGGTGTGTGTTAATGCTTAAATGTGAATATGCGACACTACACACAATGAAACGTATAAAACAAAAGATGGGTTTAGCGTGTTGCGCAAGAAAAGTGTTAATATACATGACTTACATTTGCAAATATGTGAAATAACAAACTTAAGTGATCATCATCATCATCAGAACTAATAAAACAAATGTAATACTATGCATTATCACTAAAATACAAACCAACTCTAAAGTGATCAAAACAGCGAATGAAACATATAAAACAACATGCGAAATGGCAAAATGAACCTTAAAATGATCCTTGAACTAATAAAAAACAATGCATTGTCACAGGGTTAGGGTTAAGGTTAGGGTTAGGGTTAAAGGCAAACTGACTGACAAACTGACTACAAATACTGACAATGATTTCGACCCGTAGGTACAGTAGAAGCTGTTCTACCAAGGGTCGGCCTAGGGGCCAACATGCATGTGTAAGTACCAGGACAATATTAACAGATTTGGGGAGTGGAAAAAAAGATTTAGAGCTATTAAAATACCTACTGTAATGAAGACAACTAGCCTTCTACCATTTTAGCTACATTTTAATGTGGGGAGCCACTGGGTGGGATAGGAACAATTAAGAACAGGGGTCATTTATGAAACAATTCAAAGCAAACATGTATGTTGGAACAGGATTATAGGCTGATGTGTTTTGGTGTGGATTTCTCCTGACTACAGAAACGTCCTTCAATCCTCAAGTCAAACGAGAGACCGTGGCATCACTAGGGACCCATGCATAGTAAGCAGGAACTGGGGATGGCAATGAAGGACCGGAAAGTCTGGTGTGGCATTGTGAAATCCATGATCTTGGCAGCGGTCGAAAAATGATGATGACTAACAATTATTTCAACCCATAGGTGGCCCTTTTCTTGCTAGCCTTACTCACAAGTGTTTCTTGTTTAGGTGAGTTTATATGTTAATTACAGGGCTCTAGTCAATGGGTAAAATACCGACTGCAGTTTATTAGTTTACTATTTTATTGCCATTTTCTTTGCTATCCAGGCAAAAATTGAAGACGTCAAGCAGCAAAAACAACCCATTGCAGAATCCTTGACAACCCAATCCTTGCCAACCGGATAACTCCACTCGGATAACTAGCCAAATGTGGCTCAAGTCAGAGGACACCCTGTCGGAGCTGATGTTTCACCTGGAATCCTATTATGAAGTAAGTTCTGTTTTCTGCCTCTTCCTCTGTCACTCCAGCCACCTGCATGTCTTCTCTCACTGTATCCATAAACTTCCTCCTCTTCTTCACTTGCCCCATTTTTATCAGCCAACCCGGGCGACTGTGGCTCAGGAGGTAGAGCAGGTCGTCCAATGATCCGTGGGTCGGCGGTTCGAATCCCGGCTCCTCCTGTCTACATGTCAAAGTGTCCTTGGGCAATACACTGAACCCCAAATTGATCCCGATGTGCTGGTTGGTACCTTGCATGGCTTCCGTCGCCATCTATGTATGTGTGTGTGAATGTAAAGCACCTTGGATAAAGGTGCTATATAAATGCACCATTTACCATTTATCCCTAATTAATTAAATCATCAAATTAATATATTATTGGTGATCCATAATGATTGTAAATATGGTCAGTGTTATTTGCTACACTCTGATGTTGCAGTTCATAAGTCTCTGAATAAGAGATTTAAATGCCTATCATGTTAAGTGTGTTTCTTGTTCTCCATGTATTCTCATCAAACAGCGCACACAATGAGAGTGGTCCAGCCACCATTCCAAAACTTGCTGAGAAATTAACCCTTGAGTAAACCATATTAAATGGACAGATGTGGAAGTGGGCCCCCCTCTGATACAGCAGAGAGACTGCACTTCCTCTTTGATGCAAGTATCCCTATCGTTACTCTCATGACCATGTCTTTGGGGTAACAATGAACCCACTAACCACATGGTTAAAAAACACAAATTAAAAAAAAACTTTTGGGCAAGACTGAACCTGGTTACAACAGACCTGAGTGATTGTTCATAATACAATATCAATTACATGTATAAAATAAATGACAAACTGATAAACTTGTATCCTATTTACTTGCCCCTTCTATGTTTTACAGTAATGACATTACGCTAAATGACATTAGCCTGACTAAAGGAGAGGAAGTAAAATGTGGACACCATCTCAATGTCTCACTAATCTGGAATAAATTAAGTACATTTATTCCCATTATAAGATCTAGTGATTCTCTTATCAAATAAATCCATGGCCCAGTCATAACCTACATAGTTTCTGCTCTGATCCCATAATGCAGTCAACAGAAAGATGAGAAGCAGTACCTGGTAAAATAACTTCCTGGGTTCATCTACTACAATACCTCCTGTGACCATGGTGCAGGAGCAAAGCTTCTGGAGGAGCCTGCTGTCCAGAAACTCGGGGACATCACAGGTAACACTATTCATAATCTTAATTTAATAAAGGATTGAATAGCTTCCATATTCAGTTTATTGCCATTATATTTTCTTTTTGCTTTATAGATTTTGTGAAGTGTTGAATCGGCTTACTCGGTTGCGCTTTATTGGATTTCCTAATCATCAAAGTTGCAAAGGTATCTGTCACAAATTCATGTACTATTGTGATTATAAAAGGCAGTTCATTATTACTTGACTATTTTATTGCCATTTGCTTTGTTATCCAGGCAAATACTGAAGACATCAAACGGCAGAAAAAACCCCATGCTGAGGACCCAGTAATCATTTCCAATGACCCAGTGCAAAAGAGCCACATATGTGAGAACCGCCCTGCTCCTAACAGCTGGAGTAGCAGGCCTCTACTTTCCTGTTCCTGCCCTTTGAACCTGTGGCCACATCAAACGGTCACCGAGAGATAGATACCTGCAGCCAATTATCCTTGGACTGATTGTGCTTAGTTGGACTGGCTAGACACCCTGGTGCTTGCACATATTGGAAAGATGCATTCTTTTCAAAACCCCTGTTTTGTCAACAATGGAACTATGCCCCTGGAAATGTTACATATTTGCATAGCATGCTGCCAAATTCTATAATGACACCAGTCAACAGGATCCAGAACTGACTGAATACGCATATGCCAAAGACTACTACTTTTTCTTTACAGATGGATAACGGGAGTATTACCAGACTGGTATTGATTTTACTTGCATGGATAGTTGGGATGATACCTCACCTTTATTTTTTTTGTATATTTTATTATTTATTTTCTTCTCTATCTACTCTCTTTCTTTTACGTATGCAATCTCTGGCCTTGTGTGTTCGCCCAAATTTGGTTGGATTGGTTGGGAGGGGGACTCGGTTGCAATTTTCCTAATGAAATTGATATCACATAAACAAATTATGAAATGATAAAGACAATATTATGTGATAATAACTAGGTTTTTCGGCACCGACTGAGTTTGCATACGTTTTCCACATTGTATCAATGATGTTCTTTCAGAACAAAAGAGGGCACTGTTATGAATCATGCCATGTACACATACAGCTAAGTAAGTCTGTGTACTGAAATTGAGATGCAGTGTGCTTGCATTGTGCTTGATGGCTATATGTTTCACTGTCTACATTGTACTTTCTAGAGATGTGCAGCATCTGGTAGATGGTCAGCCTCATATGCTGACAGTAAGATCAGCCTTGTACATTGTGAGATCACCCTTGCACATCATCATGCCACATTCCTATGTCAAATATCTTCATATCTTGCATTTCTACAATCCAGCACTATAAATATTCCCTGTCTGTCTAATAAACTTTATGAACTTATAGTGGCACTGCCTCAGTGTCTCATTATTTGTTTGCACCAGGCCCATCTCTGTACCAACAACTTGTGATCATCAGTTTTACTTAGATTTTTGTCAATATATTTAGTTTTATGCTTAGGTTTTTTTGAGTGGTGCAAACCACTCCAACAACTGGCTTTGTAGGCCTACCCATGTTTGTTCGTACCAAAAAAAATCACACCCGTGTCAACTGAGTGGTGTAAGGTCTTATATAGACTGATCAGCTGTGGTCTGACGTAATGAAATCACACCCATGTGAACTGGGTGACATTCATTTTTGAGTGGTGTAAACCACTCCTTGAGTGGTGTAAACCACTCCTACAACTGGCTTTGTTTCTGCAGAAAAAAATGAGCATGGTTGCTATGTTCACCCTGTTCACCTGTTCATTTAATATGTATACACTACTGGTCCTAATTTAATTTTTAATTGATTGAAATATTTATTAACAGTTTGCAGAATTACAGTACATTTCAAGCACAAACTCAATACAAAGACGTGATTTCATTACATCAGACATGATTTCATTACGTCAGACAGGCTATATTACACCACTCAGTTCACACGGGTGTGATTTTTTTGGTACGGACAGACATTGGTACAGACAGACACGTAAACTAACAAAGCCAGTTGTAGGAGTGGTTTACACCACTCAAAAATGAGCATGGTTGCTATGGTTAGTGACATTACGTCAGACCACAGCTGATCAGGCTATATAAGACCTTGCACCACTCAGTTCACACAGGTGTGATTTTCTTTAACACAATGGAAAAATGGAACAAATAAACATTATTTTTCTCCTAGCATCCAGGAAGGAGACCAGGTTCCTCTGGTGATCCACTTCTGCATCCTGGAGGAGGCTACTTATTGACTGCACAAAGAGATCCTGCAGATGTTACAAAACAAGGACAGTACAGGACTCTGGCATCAATGATCAAAGAACCACACTGCAGAATCACATGAAGGCTCACACTTGCTTGGTGGAGTTCTAATAAATACATTGATTTTTGAATCTTGTAATAGTTTATTTGAACCTGTATATAACCTATATACAGGTTTAATGTTTGTTTTAAAAACACCATTAACAATGAAGGGAACATTTATCATCTCATCACATCATATTGTCCCTCATTACATCATTAACACCTGTCCCCTGTGCAGACCATGTCAAAAACTAAAAAATAATAATTCAAAAACAAATTAACTAAGCATAAACTGCTATTTGAATTCCAATCTGACTTCAGAACATCCACTCCACTGACACATACATACTACTGTATGAAAACATCAGGGAAGCCTTGCTCCTGTGTTTGAAACAGTTAGACTAATTTATCTCATGCACTGTTGTTGCACTATGGCAAATGCTATATATATATATATATATATATATATATACACACTCTATTGGTAAAACAATGTTTGCAGATGGTACACAAATAGTAGGTCCTACCATAAGCAGTATTCAAACCTATATGAGATATGGATTAAAAGTCAAGTCAACTACACCACTATGCCACATGGCAATTGGTGAGACTGCTTCATCCTGCACCTGATTTCCCATTCATTCTCTATGGTATTACTGAACCACTACTGATGTAATAACATTCTATTATGCTTCTACAGAACTGATCTGCATTGAACAGCAAAATGGTATTATAAATATGCATACTACTTTAATGATTTACTCATATATTTATGAATGGATCAAAGCTGATCAATTAGGCAAATCAGTAACATTCATTCAGAACAGTGTCCAAAATTGAATTCAGATTTGTGTGCAATGGAAAGGAAAATATATATAACTACAACCATTATTTATAAAGCATTATTGTTTGATATAGCCTACATGAAACCTTTCTCCCCAGACAGTCAGAAGATCAAGTCATCTTTATAGCACATATAACCCAAAGTACTTTCCAATGGGTCATGACAAAAATGATAGGCCTATTATACTGTAGGCCAGGGCCGGTTCTAGGGGAGGGCAGGGGTGGGCATAGCTCACCCAAACGTGCTTCTTGCTCACCCAATGTGGGTTTGACACCCCACCCGCCCCAGCGGAGTCGCCCCCCCCTTACAATTCTGTCTGCCCACCTGAGTGGGGCTGGCTAAATCCCCCTGCTGTAGGCCTACATAATAGCACACAAAGAAACATGTGACACAGATAAAATACAATAATATAGCCCATAGGCTATATTTGAACAATCTAAATTGTGATTATACTAATATTGACTTATTCTTCTTATTACATTATTGATATATATTATAATATGTAACAGGCAGCAATGGTGATTTTCACTGTGTAGCATTATTTGGATGATCAAACCAGGCCAGCCTAAACGGCTATAAGTGAACATGTGCCCAAAGACGTTGCTCACCCGATTTAATTTGATTTATGATTAATTTGGAGCAGACAGCAGCAGAGCTTTTCCAGTTATCACTGGAAACGTAGCGTTCTGACTACAGTCTTTGGAATCACCACTAGATGGCAGAAGCGGCAGTGTTGCCGCCATCTTGGTGTGATTACGTCCAAGTCATCGCACCAGTGTCGCCTCTTTATATAGAATCTCTTCTTTGGCGCTGTTCTGAATTTACTGCTGATGTTAGTCTAGCCACAACGTAGAAGTCAATGTGCTGTTCTAAATGTCACTGCCAACTGTGTTTTCTTTTTTTTCTCTGACTGCTAGGACAGAGTAATCTAGTAAGAGAGTGGCGACACGCTTTGATCTCGCCGCAAAGCGGGTGCCTATGGGCTATAGTTCCAAACGTTGGAACTATCCTATTGAGGTAGAATGAGCACTTCCGCATTCCATTGTTACAGTGGGAATCAACACTATTGTCGCCACTCTCTTACTCTGTGTTAGTGGTCGTATTTTTTTCATCTGTTGTTCATCATCACCTTTTTGTTTCTTTATCACAACGAACAATTAAATCAAGGTCTTTGAAATACTTTGTAATGATTGTTGACTATCTTGCAATTTCGGCGGTTGTGCCAAACGAGTTACGAGTTACATAAACCACGTGACAGAGGTGTTTTCTGCTCCATCAATGCCGTAACTCTGTTTTACTCTATGACACTGGTTAGCATATAGTCATCATTTGATAAGGGGCGTGCATGATCAGCCGACTCGGGCCAATTAAAAAAACGATCAAACCGCTAAAACTGGGTCAATTAGAATATTTTGTGTACAAGAGGTTATATATTATATAGGCTATATTGTATAACATGCATATAAAGACACCCTGAACACAAGAAGCGACACAACCCAACTGCACAACACGACAAGATCAAAACTTATATTAGGCCTATTTCAAAATCGAGTTCAAACAAAGTCTAACTAGATCCAACTCCATTCTCAGTGCAATTAGCCATACAGTGCTTGCACTCACCATTCTTTAGGCTACAACATAATCCATTTAATGAGTCCGCACAAAATTCTCCATAGTATGTCATCCAAACCTCTGGTCCATAACTCTAAAGTTAGAATGGACAAGAGCGATGGACAGGAGTCAACATCGAATCCAGACCAGATATTGTCCACAAGTAGGAATCATGTAATTTGTTTTCCACAAACGAGGAACACATGAGTTAATTGTTGCCATCAACACAGGTCTCCTCCTATATATATATATATATATATATATATATATATATATATATATATATATATATATATATATAACAAGGACACAATATACACATGCTTAGAATCATATAAATACAAGAATAGAATGTCCACATGTCATTTAAAAACACGTGATTCCGAAAATCACTGAATTTGAATATGTTCCCCTATAAATACCACCAATTAAGAAACAAACAGCTACTCGAACATTACAGCTCGAGTAATCTACGCAAGAATGGCTTCCGCCGCGAAACAACCAAGATATGACAACGACGACACAGCCTGCACCGGATTCATATTCGACACAACTGAGGTCAAGATATCAAAAACAAACACAAAATATTTCAACTTCATTTTTCAAATTGGAACAGAGGAGTACTTGGACTGCGTTTCGTTTTCACCATCACATCACGCCAATATACTGCAATGTCAGGAACAGCAGTCACCGACCACACTCATCAACATTAGAAAAGTCACCAACCAATGTAAGTTTAATTATCTTCATTTAACATTTGCTATTTGATATGCCTGTATAGACCTACACTAAAATAACTATCAAATACTGCCATAATAAAGAAATGTGTGCATTTAATACTTGTCTTACAGACACCAACAAATTCAACCTACAAATAACCCACAAAACGCAAATCCAATATACCTCCAAAGTCCATTTCCTTCGAAAATCACCTACAACCCTGGATACAATAACCATTCAACAAGTCAAACACCTTTCAGACCGACAGAAAGTAAGTATTATATGAATAGGCCTATATTTTTCATTCTTAAACTACCGCACAATAGAATACATTCACATAATTAATTTTGAAGGTGGATTCTAACAATAGTTTTTAAAGAGAATACAAAGGTTTTTTTTGCTTGTTTCACCGCAAATATAGCTAAGATGACTTAATAGCCTATAGGCAGTGTTGGGCAGCTACATGTATAGGCCTAGCTTAACTTGTCCGACATTATTCCTTTTAGCTAATTTGATGGGTTTTTTTCCATTAAGAATCGAGGCTCAAATACCTGCACCTAGTGGAGTATGCAATAGGTCTAATAAAGTTAATAGGCCTATTTATTAGCTACGATTCATTGTTATCTGTTTGGTCATTAACTACAAGGAATAGTCAGCCATGTGAATTAAGCTATGTAGCCTAGCTGACCAACACTGCCTATATGCCTATTAATTTGCATTGCACAGTGCACTCACTCGGTACAATATGCAGCTAGTGTATATATATATATATATGCTTGGCTGACATTATTCCTTGTAGTTAATGACCAAACGGATAACAATGAATCGTAGCTAATAAATAGGCCTATTAACTTTATTAGACCTATTGCATACTCTGCTACGTGCAGGTATTTGAGCCTCGATTCTTAATGGAAAAAAACCCCATCAAATTAGCTAAGGAATAATGTCGGACAAGTTAAGCTAGGCCTACATGTAGCTGCCTATAGGCTATTAAGTCATTTTAGCTATTTGCGGTGAAACAAACAAAACCCTTTGTATTCTCTTTCAAAACTATAATTTATATATATAGATATGAGTTGCAATACCCTCAGATAACCGGATCAAATTACACATTCCAATCAGCTTGTATAAACATAAAGCTCACCAACATTACAGATGTAGAACAAAACAATCTTAAAACATCGTTTCAGCTTGTAGATTGGCTATTTTGAACTTGTGAAATGGGACATTCTGCAATATGAGTACTTTTACTTTTAGTACTTTAAGTACATTTTGACACAGATACACTTGTACTTTTACTTGAGTACATTTCGAATACGGGACATGTACTTGTAACAGAGTACATCTACATTGCAATATTTGTACTTAAGTAAAATATTTGAGTACTTATCATCACTATACAACACTGAAAATCGTATATCACAAGTATAACTAAATAAATAAACAAATTTATTTTCTCATCAGATTGGAAAAATCACCGCCACCATCACCACCATCCACCCCACAACCACCGGCAACACCTACAGAGGACCCACTGCACAACAGACACTGGAGATTGCTGACACTACCGACAAAATCACATGCACCATCTGGGACACACAAACGGACACACTGCACCAAGACACCACATACACTTTCACTAATCTCACTCACCGCACATTCCCCTGCAGTTCACTCACCACCACCACATCCTCCACAATCACCCCCCACGATGAAGCACTAATCATTCCCCCATCCATTCTTACACTTTCACTTGCCCTAGACCCCGCACCATCAACGAGCACCTGCACAGTCACAGGAGAAATCACGGGAGCACAAATCACCGATAAAAGAAAATGCGCACTTTGCACTCACCTCCAAAATACCGACACCTTTAACGTTAACACCAAAATAAACACTTGCACGAAATGTCACATGGCACAAAAAACACTTAAATTCACAAATGTCACATCCGGTATTTTGGCCATTGACTCCCCCACACATGTACATCCCATCAGACTCACCATCACAACAGCCATATTAAACACGTATTTAAACACAAATCACTTAGATCACCTCACCACAACCACAGCCATCACCGAGCACTTTTTGGACTTAGACCCCGTCACAATAGAACACACCCCGTCACTCATCATCACCTCCATTTCATCCCCCCAAGCAGCAAAAACACCCCCAGCACCCCCATCATCACCAGAAATGGAAGACGAGGACGACGAGGAACTCTGCCAAGCGTCTTTGGATTTTAAAAAAGACGTTTGAATTTAATTTGTTTTTTTTGTTTTTTTCCCTGTAGGGAAGCATTTCAGTTTCAATTATATTTTTATTTAAGTTAAAGTTTTTTTTTTTTTGAATGAAATATCTGTTTGAATCGAATTAGTTTTTTTTTGTTTTTCCCTCTTAAGGAAGTATTTCAGTTAAGTTAAAGTTTTTTTTTTTTAATTAAATATCTGAAATGAAATCTTAATGTATTGTCTTTTTGTTTTACAGCACTTTTTGCATTATGCAGTCAACCTAACGAACACCTACTAGTAATTACAAAGTAATACACAATTATTATAACTTTGGGACAAAACCATTTTCCTGTTAAGTTCAACACATCAATGCAATTCATTCAATCGCATTGCTGTGGTTGATCTTAAACAGATCTCGTCCCGAAACGTTGATGTAGTTTGGGCTTAAAAGTTGATACAGTTTAATTTGACTATAATGTCCATATACATGTTGGTAAATACTTAATCTACAAACTCAAGCAACATTCTAACATTGTTTATAAATCAATGGCTTATAAATCAATATTTGCTATTCTTTTGAATAGAAATGACAATTTGACCACTTTTAAATAACTTTGTGATATTAAAATGACTTACAATTTCACTTCACGCTACAAACTCCCACAAGCTAAAAATCATTACTTTAAACGACTATTTTAAACTAAAATCAACTATATTCCAAAGTAATTGCTCTCTTACTTCAAATATAATACAGCATTTAAACAACATCCACAATTAATCACATCTCAGTTTCAGTACGTTCGAAAATGCGCACCGAAAGAGTACTCTAGGCCTACTATATTCTTTTGTAGCAGTCAAGAGCCTAGCCGCAATTTGCAATGCTAGATTTTTTTTTAATAATGGGATGAATCTAGACTTACAATACCCTCCATTGACTACCCACTCATTCAATTTGGTTTGCGATCTGCTTGTCTTAAACGACGTTAAAAATGTGCAGCTGTTGCAGCTGTAGTCCAAGCTTGAATTATCCTCTTTCAATCTGCCGAACTTGTTTTTCATAAAAATCCACCGTAGACATGTTATTAGCTATTTTCTGTCAAGAAATTCTGTGCAGGTTATTCTTTTTCTAAGTGCTGGAGTTTGGAAACACTCGTCGTATGTCACTGAACGGCCCTGCTTACCACCTGTTTCGAAGTTGCACATAATGCAGGAGGCAGCAGCGCGACCCGTTAACAAAAACGAGTGCTTCCAAACTGCAACACTTGTCTTGACAGAAAGTAGCTCATAATATCTCTATCTCTACGGTGGATTTTTATGAAAAACAAACTCAGCAGATTGAAAGAGGATAATTCAAGCTTGGACTACAGCTGCAATGTTGGTGAGTTTAACGTTGTTTAAGACAAGCAGATCGCAAACCAAATTGGATGACTGGAGTCAATTGAGGGTATTGCAACTCTAGATTAATCCCATTATAAAAAAATCTAGAGTTGCAGATTGCGGCTATCAAGAGCCATAGATTGTGATTGCGCAGTCTTGACCCGTGAACGTCAATCTCTTGACAGTTCACTATACGTACAACAGTGTCCCAGATTTCCATGCCCTCTTCTAGGCGAAAATCCAGCTATAACACACGCTGAACAGGCTTTAATACGTAGCGGAAAAACACCACTCCAAAACCACTGTCTCGATTAGGCTACTAACAGCACATTTAACGTAATCACTTTCGAATGCAAGCAGCTCAAAGTCACAACTATATGATGACGTGCACGCCGCTCGCGCTGATCCATCCAAACACATACGTAGAACATGTCTTGTCACGACCCCAAAACACTGAGGTAAACTTGATGTTGTTTGATTAAACACAACAAGCCACGCTGCCACCGAAAACTATAGCCTCCCATGTTTGTGTCGAAGAACGCTGTATAACGACGCCTAGGTCAACAAAACACAGCGGTCAAGTGAAGCCTGACTAGTTGCCTGCTGATGAAAATGGTTGATCTGCAAGCTCACAACGCGTCGCATACGGAAACTAGCCTGGCGCAGCCAGCCTTCATCCGACCCATAGCATATGAATATGCCCCGAAGGGCAGCGAAGCGCAGTGGTATATTAAAGTATCGCAACGCGAGGCTATCCGGCCGGAACCCGTTATGAGTTTATAGATCAGCTATTTGCAGGTACAAGGAAATATCCAGGATGTGAGACGTTTAAAAAAAAAATGCTTTCACAATAAAATAATTTCAGCCTTCACAAATTGAAAAGAGCTACAGTAGGCTATCAGCATTATAGCATATATGCATGGGCATATTTCAGATAGCCCATATATGACGAAACAGAAACAAAGTGGAAAAGAATTAGGTCTACTGATTCAGTGGCATTTCAAGGTCAAGGTCAAGGTAAACTTTATTGTCCACAAGGGAAATTTGTCTTGGGCTTTCACCCCAGCTACAGCCACACATAAAACATCAATGACAAACAAATACATTACAGAGGAAGACACAACATTACACAATTGCACACTTGATGTGGATAATCTAACCTCACACAGTTACTGCTGTTTCAGAGCCTCGTTCAACATCTTAGTTGATGCTGGTACAAACGATTTTTTAAATCTGATGTACTTCCACTTTGGTTCTTTGTATCTTCTCCCAGAGGGCAGAAGTACAAACTCGCCATTTAAAACATGGGTAACATCACTGACGATTTTTTGAGCCTGTTTTAATGTAGCCTGCTCATAAATAGACTGCAGAGAGGGGAGTTGTCTTACCCCTATGATCTTCCGTGCAGTCTACACCAATCTGAACAATTTGGACCGTCACATTACAAACGAACGGGTGCATGAAAAGTAAACACCTAAACATTGTTGGCACTTCAGTGTTAAATTGGCTTTTCCCCCCCAAAATGTAAAATAAGGAAATAATTTGTAAAATAGTAATGTATTGACATATTGTAAAATATGGGATTTATTAATCCCAAAGGGATTTTTTAATTTGTTTTTGTTTGTGTGGTATGATGGGCGTGGGTTCCCACGCTGTCACGGCCCATCTTTCACTCACTCAGTGACTGATTAGTGACAGTATAAGGCAGCACGTTTCCTGTTGCTCGTCAGTGTTCCGTCTGCTCCGGTTGTGGGTGCCACGGTTCATGCTCAGCGGGCCTGCGTTCCCACAGTAGAAGTTGTTTCTGCTTCTGTCTCGCTTCAGTGCAGGTATGTGTCTGTCTTGCTGTTTAAGCAATCGCCGGCACCTATCGCTGTGTTGGCTTTGAACTTGACCGTTCATGTTGTCCTTTTAGCTCCTGTATATGCTACTGCTCCTCTCCTTCTGGAGTTTGGCACCGATGTGCTGTGCTCATCACCACACACTGCAGGTAGGTCCGTGGTCCTCCTCCGCACTACAACACTTTCGTTTTGTGTCATGTCACCATTAGAGCGTAAACCTTATCAGCTCTCATGTTGTTTCAGTGACGGATCGGGCGCCTGTCCCGCTGCTGCGGGCTCCGACGGCGAGCTCTGCACTCACAGAGGGGGTGCGTTCACTGTTTGTTTCTCTCTGCTCCTTTACCTCTAGGTTAACGCAAAGCTTGTTTTTACAGGGCCACCGCTACTGCTGGGAGTGTTTTATTGATTCATATACTATACAGCCATGAAGACACATCTAACCCACCACCACTTGTCAGCTATTCTTCTCCACTGGTGTGCTATTTGTTATCATCACTACAACACTGAAAATCGTATAACTAAATATACACATTTATTTTCTCATCAGATTGGACAAATCACCGCTAAAGTAACACAACTTCACCCCACAACCACCGGAAACACGCACAAAGGACCCACACCACTACAAATCATTGAAATCGCAGACACCACAGACAAGACACAATGCACCATATGGGACACTCTCTTCAGTGCAGGTATGTGTCTCTGTCTTGCTGTTTAAGCAATCGCCGGCACCTATCGCTGTGTTGGCTTTGAACTTGACCGTGCATGTTGTCCTTTTAGCTCCTGTATACTGCTCCTCTCCTTCTGGCGTTTGGCACCGATGTGCTGTGCTCATCACCACACTGCAGGTAGGTCGGTGGTCCTCCTCCGCACTACAACACTTTCGTTTTGTGTCATGTCACAAAACAAAATATTCATATACTACAGCCATGAAGAGACATCTAACCCACCACCACTTGTCAGCTATTCTTCTCCACTGGCGTGCCTATATACGGTAATAATATAGAGCTGGTAATTTAACGGTGGGATAGACCCATAGACTGGTTACTATTTACCCCCATAGTCCACCATGACTTATTGTTTGATTTATGTTTTTTAGAGGTTTGTTTGTTCTGTTTAGTTAGTCTTGTCGTTTTATGTTGTGGTGCACCTTAAGAACTAAAGTCTCAACTGACTGCAGACACTACGTCTCTCTATATGTAACTTATAGTTATATGAATAGATATCAATATGTCCTTCCAATTTGAGTGACTAACACTTGGGTCTCGCTCTGCAGGAATTGGTGTTTGGGAGCTCCATTTTGGATCGGGTGACGGCCGTCCCGAGGCAGTGATAACCCCCACCATCAACGCGCACCTGCACAATCAGGAGAAATTACGGGAGCACAAATCACAGAAAGAAAATACGAAACACATCCCAGGATCCCGACATCTTTAACGTAAACAATAAAACCAACACGTGCACTAAATGCCACATGACACAAAAGACACTTAAATACACAACAATCACTTCGGGTATTTTGGCCATTCAATCCTCAATCCCCCCCCCCACCCGTAGGGGGTGCCACTGTCTAGGGTTGGTTGGCCCGGCCCTCCTCCTATTGCCCCTGCCACTTTAGCTGTTGTAGTATTGTGATATCCTGGTTTGCTCATTGCTCTTAATATTTTAATGAGAATGAATTCCCCTTTTATTGATGATGATTCCATGACTTATATTTTATGTTTAACTATAAAGTATTATACTATTTAACCTACGTTTCTGCATTATTATTTAAATATAACATGTGTACACAAATCTGTGTGGAGAGTCACCTAATTAACTGGTATGGAAATATGTCTTTATAAATATCTCTGCACAAAAACTTCTACATGTGAACATTGGACCTATATGGACAAGGAAAATATTTTTTTTAACCAATGAATTGCTGTTTTGTGAAAATTCTTCTTCCCCACATACATGTAGCATCATATTCTTATGCAACTTTACAGTATGGTAGAAGGTCATGCCAAATAGGCCTGTAACCAGTCTGAGGCTGAGCTCAGACCTTTACTGCATTGCTGTATGCTTGTTGGATGAATGTTGTGTAGTGTCATGGCCGCCCCAATGCATTTCCAATGGAGGTCACATGTTTTGACACAACATTTGTGTTGTGTGAGGTCAAAACACAGCTGAAAGCCATACAACAGACCATGTGACCTCCATTGGAAATGCATTGGGGCAGCCATGACACTCACAACGCTGTAAAGGTCACACGGTCGCAACACTGCATTGCTGTTGTGAGTGTCATGGCCGCCCCAATGCATTTCCAATGGAGGTCACATGGTCTGTATGGCTTTCAGCTGTGTTTCGACTGCCCCCCTCACACAACACAATGTTGTGTCAAACCATGTGACCTGCATTGGGGCGGCCATGATGCTACACAACATTCATCCAACAAGCGCAGTAAAGGTGTGAGCTCAGCCTAAGGCCTCAATCAGACCTTTACAGCATTGCTGTATGAATGTTGTGAGTGTCATGGCCACCCCAATGCATTTCCAATGGAGGTCCCATGGTTTGATACAACATTTTGGACTACAAGCTGTTGTATGGCTTTCAACTGCTCCCCTCCCCTTCACACAACACTGGTGTTATGTCAGACCATGTGACTCCCATTGGAAATGCATTGGGGCTGTGTGAGTGAGGCCTTACTCCAATTGGTCAAAGGGGAGCACTATAGCAATTTTTATAAAATAAACCTTTGGACAACAGTCATAACTCATGCTTTGTTTGTCCAAAATTCATGGCACTTGTTTCCACATGTTCCTTGACTCATGGGGAACACATGTGTCACTTTGATCAATACGCTCATACGTGAGAACCCTTACATCTAAACACACTGTAGTAATAGCTAGACATCTCCAAAACCAGAACACACAATTGTTACCAACAGGCTGAGTTGTCTCCACCTTCTTGTTACCAAATCACTCAATGGTTTTACAGTTTACAATGTAGTCATTGATTGTCTCTGTGTAGCTCAGTCAGTATAGCTCCCGCCTTCGGTCCACAAGGTTGCGAGTTCAAATCCCGGCACCGACAACTCGGCTCGTCAGTCTCATTTGTGCATGTTGTTCTTATTGCGCATTGTTCTTCTTCTTCTATCTTGGTTCCGCTTTATCGCTGCTTGCAGCTATATTTGTTTATTGAAACCTGTGGTTAGCTCATTGGCACTGGTATGGCCTCTCCAGTGCTGGCACTCTTCTGTCAGACTCTGAACTGCTGAACCAGAGCAGGGCTCAGCCAGTCAGCTTAAGACAGGGGGGAAGGGGCCAAGTACTGGTGAGGAGTAGGGGTGTTCCACAGTGTTGATGAGCAAAGTATTACTATTATCGGTGGAGATGATTGCAAACCCAAAGGATGTTTAGACTAAAATAGAACATCTATTTATGTGGTTATGTAGTCATGTTCAGCGGATATCTGTGAGCTTGTAGATAAGCTGTTTAGGTTTAATTGCTTCTCTGTGAGTGGTAGGATCCTCTCAAATAAAAGGGAGACTGCAGGCAGAGCTAGTCAGTTATGTTCGGGCAGGCAACATGTTGACAGCCCAGGGGAGAGCTGCTAGGGCCCATTTCATGGGCGTAGCCTAGTTCAGTGTTGTTATTTTTCCTTTGTCCTAAGTTTGCCATTAAGTATTTTTGATTTCTTTGTTTTGGATTTTTGGCCAGTATTATTTTTGCTGTTTGATATTTTTGTTATTGTGGATATCTGCGCTGGAGTGGGAGAAATAAAAGCCATACAAAGCATCACTGACTGTTTTTGGAGCCTTGGCCGTTCGGGCAACTTCACAATGACGATGGGTTGAAAAGTGGTCCTTTCAGTATCTGTCAATCTCATCTCTATCTACCTCTGTAGGTGGTGTTATCGGCTGCTGAGGCCTCTTCTATCTTTAAGGAGTTCCATGCCAGTGATATCGGTGGTCACTGCGGTGTGGAAAAGACCCATGACGCAGTGATCCGCCGATATTACTGTCCTAGGATGCAAAATGACATCCGCAAATGGGTAAGATGGAAGGGTCAAGGTTCATCCAAATTAATATTCTTTGTACATGCTGGCCAATTTAGGAAAACAATGTCAAATTGAAGCATCAATTTAAATGAAAAAATATCAGAAATATGCACACCTTTACCCCACCTCCTCCTCCAACCTCATCCTGCCCTGCCAGGTTCGACCACTTTACTCCGGTATCTCTCCCCTCACTCCTTGACATAATTCACTCTTCGCTAAGTCCCACCCAAGCCCGTTCTTGGCCAATACCACGTTAGCGACGGTTACTATGTTAGGATCCTGGTCACGCTTTCAATGCTGGTCAAAATGTTTTAGCAGTGTCAATAAATATATTTGCTGTACAGCATGTGTGGACCTCAGAAAGATGGTTTGTTTTCTTACCTTGTTATGAGCAAACTAGTCCATTCCATGAATCAGTTTATGACATCAGGAAAACTCGTTTTATTTTCGTCTTTTGATAGATTTATAAAGTAACTTTTTGGTGTGAAGCGTTCTGGTGTTCCCAACTCTCGTTTGTAAACAAGTCGCCATGCTGTTTGAGATGCACCCAGCTGCAGTCCCAGACATTTCTCCTAAAGTGTCTCCCTCAAACACGTCCAAAATTGTGTATGGTGTTTGCGACAAGTGGACGAGATCAAATACATTTGTTTAATGTTTACATCCAACGGCCTGAGACCGAGGCTACTTCAGAAGTGGGTGTACAGATTTGGACCAATCAGATCGTTTTGTAGGCAAACCGGAACTTCTTACCACACAAACTTGTCAGGGTTGCCAGGTCTGCTTATTTCCCGCTACTTTTGGCTTAAGGCTAATAATTAGTGTATGTAATACATTACCAAAACATGAATTATCATAGACATATGCCTACATAGTATTTATAATGATAAATGCATACAATATTTTTATTATGATTATATATGGTCATATTATTGTGTTTGTTTTGGCTTGTTTTTCTTGATTTGGCTTTAAGAGTTGGCTTGTTTTTGGAGGTGGGTTGGCTTATTTCTCTCACACAATGTGGCAACACTGAAGTCAAAACAAAAACAAGACAACCTTGACATTTTTTATTAAAAATATAACCGCATGAGTTTTCCTGATGTCATAAACGGTCAGAATCAGCTTAGTGTTCTAAAAGAGTGACTTTGAGAGCTGTTTCCCCGTTACAATGGAAGTCAATGAGAGCCTATTTTTATTTCTAATATGTACTATTAAACTGCACAACGGAGCGAAATAATTCATGGAATGGACTAGTTTGCTCACAACAAGGTAAGAAAACAAACCCCTCTTTCTGAGGTCCACACATGCTGTACAGCAAATATATTTATTGACACTGCTTAAACATTTTGACCAGCATTGAAAGCGTGACCAGGATCCTAACATAGTAACCGTCGCTAACGTGGCATTGGCCAAGAACGGGCTTGGGTGGGACTTAGCGAAGAGCTAATTTCTCATCTCCGGCCTACAAACTGCCCCACTGACAGTATCCCCCTCGCCTTCTTAAAGAAGTTGTCTGCGCTGTCGGCCCAAGCCTAGTTTAATTATTAAAGGTTTTCCAACTGTAACATCATTACATCAACTATACCGAATTCCCTCCTCGATGTTGTAAGATAAGAGCGCCCCTCACTTCACACGGACGTGTGATTTGTATTAAATGCCAATATTGGATTTTGTTGATTTGATTTTTTTTTGTATTTATTTATTAAAATAAAGGTGAAAATATAAAATAAAGTTTACGTACAGCAGGTCAACTGCAAATTATTTATTATTCTCCCACATAGGAGAATAAATGCACTTGCAGAAGAATGCTGAATAATATGTAGTGGAGTAAGTTTCTCCCTGCTTCATCTTCATGGCCTGAACAATTTTGAAGACCCCTGCACTAGAAGATACTATGACTTGAACACACAAGGACCTGACCACACCACTACAATGACAAAATGAAAATGAAATTGTGAAACAGGGGGGTATATATAGACACATGGTTAACTGGTGACAGGTGAGCACAATAAGTAGTTAACACTGTGATAGGCTAAAAGACTAACAGGACACAGGTGAACAACAATTGCTAATGACATACTGGAGAGACAAGGAAGGTAGCAGCTACTAAGGAAAACAGGAAACAGCAATACAGTCACTACACAATAAAGGTACACAAATGTAACTTAAAAGACGTAGTGAAATGAAAAATATGTTTTTCACACTTTTAGAGCATATCCGTGGTTATCATACAGTATGTGTATACCTAACAACAGATGCCAAAACAATGGGAGAAATTACATTTTTTGTGTTTTATATCAAAAGTCCATATAAAGCTCATTTGTACCACTACCCTTATGAATATAAATTAATATTGATTTAATTTTGGTTTGTAATTCTGGTTTTGCCCCAAAAGGCCATTTCACCCCATATTTAAAAGACTTAAGAAACACAACATCACTTCAAAATTAAAGGAACTAACAACTGAAAAGTAAAACACCAGCTAAAATATAGTAAACGTGCAGTTTATGTAACACTTGTGTCACTGTATCACAGGCAACTGATGTGTATGCTACTGAACGCTTCAAGGTTCGTAAGGAGCGGTTGAAATGAATAGACCAGAGACAAGAGGTTGAAGGTGAATAAGCCAGCATTTTTTATTTTACTGAAGATAGAAAAAGCTAAAATTGTATGCATACAAACTATGTACAATGGTGGAGGTAGGTAGGTCATTGATCCTTAAAACCATTAGTTTAGCCCAGGGGTGCCCAACCTTTTTTGACCCAAGATCTACTTTAAATTTTGCCACCTAGCCGAGGGCTACCGGCCCAAAATGTACCGTAATACCCATTCAATATGCACATGACCATGACCAACAGAAAATATTAATAGTCATTGTAAGGTCGGAATTACATGGATGAAAACATTGCAACTTCTCACTTGGGACTCCCAGACACCACATTTATTGAACTCTGCCTAAGGGCCGATTCGTACTCCTATTTTACCGTTGTTTCGGTACTGTAGTGCCGAAATGATTTCGGCTCGTCAGAAATTTTCAGTTAGGACGGTACCCGCCCCCCCGAACCTCAAATGACGTCACATTGTAGGCTCTACAGAGCCGAACCGACTTTTATTCGGCTCTAAAATAGGAGTATGAATAGGCCCATAGAGCTCTTCACCGGATCCCGACACCGAAATTACCCGAGTAGACCCGAGACCCGCTCAGGGTCGGAGTCGTACGTGTTTTATCATAATCACTCGGGTAGGGTCGGAATCGGACGTATCCCCCTCGGAACTCGGGCCTGTCAATCATTATGTGTAATACCCGAGTGGATCCGAGGAGACCCGTAGGCTACTGTGTGTGTGTGTGTGTGTGTGTGTGTGTGTGTGTGTGTGTGTGTGTGTGTGTGTGTGTGTGTGTGTGTGTGTGTGTGTGTGTGTGTGTGTGTGTGTGTGTGTGTGTGTGTGTGTGTACTGTCTGTGCTTTTTTGTTGTTGTTGCAAATGTTAATACAATATTCAATCAGTGTGTGATTGTATGCCAGTCTGACTGTAGAAACTCTTTCTCTCTGTCCGCTGCATGTGCGCTATGCTGCGCTGCGGAGGAGAAAAACTTTCCAACTGAAAGCGTGTGGGCTGACCTAGGATCAGTTTAATGTTGCAGCGACATGAACGGCTGTGTTACTTGTGTGATGATTATGCTGGTTCGGGATTTGAATTAAATCACCAGCGTTTAATTCTACTTTATATCACGGATCCCGACAACAGTACTGACCTCAACAAGGTGAAAGCAAACTAGCAAAGCTCAACGCAAATTAATATAAGAAGGTTATAGCAACTGTCGTGTGCGTATCTCCACGTGGATAAAGAAGAGAGCAAAGTATGAGCTGTTATTTTAAATTCGTTGAGTGTGGCGCCTTGTTAATATTCCAATCAGCCAAGACCGGTACATGCATCTGCTAAAACTGATGTGATGTGTGTGTAAAAAACAAACAATCCGTTTGGTTAATTTTAAATGCATGCACGCTGAAGAGAAGAGAAGAGAAGAGATCCACAGATGGTGGAGGTGAATGGAACCCCCCCCCCCCCACCCCTCTCAGTGAGCTGTGGCGTTCCACAAGGAAGCATACTAGGGCCTTTACTGTTCATAATATATGTAAACGACATGACGTCAGCTTGTGACTGCAACTTGTTCCTGTTCGCAGATGACTCGGCACTGCTGGTCTCGGACAGGAACAAACTGCAGGTTGAATAGGCCCTCAGCTCTGAACTCGGTAGAATCTGCACCTGGCTCGCTGATAACAAACTATCTTTACACCTGGGAAAAACTGAATCCATTCTCTTTGGATCTAATAGTAATCCCAGCAAGGCAAATGGCTTCTTGGTTAGAGTGGGTGACAATGTTATCACACGTAAAGATGAAATTACCTACCTAGGTTCCATCCTGGAGGCTAATCTTTCTGGTGATAAAATGGCCACCAACGTAATCAAAAAGGTCAACCAAAGAACAAGATTCCTTTACAGGATCTCCTCACTGGTCAACAACACCTTGAAGACCTTAACAGGAACCCTCGTACAAGGTTTCTTTGACTATGCATGCACCTCCTGGTACCACAGCAACTCAAAGGCCCTTAAAACTAGGCTCCAGACTTCCCAAAACAAACTGGTCAGGCTCCTACTTGGCCTCACCCCCCGAACCCACCTCACCCCTGCCCACTTTGACAGGCTGGAGTGGCTTAGGGTCGACGACAGAGTACAGCATCTTGCATCTTGGGTCTGGTCCACAAGATTCGATACACCACCAAGATACCCATGTACCCGTCTAGATGTTAACGAAGTCCACACCCACAACACCAGAGGAAGTGCAACAAACCATGTACAACCCAGATTCGACACAAACAAGGGACTAAATTATTTTCGCTCCTATGCCACCAAAATGTGGAACGCCCTACCAACAGTCATTAAGACATGCAAATCCCTTGACTCCTTCAAAACCGCTCTCAAAGGGCACCTACGGACGGCTGCAATTCGAAACTGGCCTCCGTAAAATCTGAATCCCCCC
Source organism: Electrona antarctica (assembly GCF_951216825.1). Classification (NCBI taxonomy): domain Eukaryota; kingdom Metazoa; phylum Chordata; class Actinopteri; order Myctophiformes; family Myctophidae; genus Electrona; species Electrona antarctica. The sequence goes on from NC_136798.1 coordinate 39,476,690, forward strand.
TCCACCGCCCACCCCTTTTTCCCCTCACTGTATATGTTTCTTTTCCCTTTTTACCTCCCTTATGATGAATTCCTGTTCTGTTCTTTAGCTATATAGAAGTGTCTATTTGTACGTCTCTAAATGTTTTGATGAATTGAACAAGGTGGACCCTCTTGTAAACAAGTGTAATGCTTAATTGGGTCGTCCACTCACAGTTAACAGTCTTTGTATTGAGTTTGTGCTTGAAATGTACTGTAATTCTGCAAACTGTTAATAAATATTTCAATCAATCAATCAAAGACGAGTTTCTCTCTAGCCTGCCCCTCTCACCCAGCCTGCAGTGCAGGGAGGGAACCTCTCTCTGTCTCTCTCTCTCTTGCTTTAATCATAAAATGGTAATTGGTCAATACGTCAGCTGTATTCTTTCATAAAGTTAGTCCACATTTATGTGTGCCTGGCTGGGTCGGGTCTCTCGGAATGTCAGAAATAATCGGATCTCGGTCGGTCTCGGCGCAAGCTGAAAACACCACCTCCGCTGTTTTCGACCAATCGTACCTCCTAATGTTTAATTTATTCACGTGCAGAACAGATGTACAAGCTAACAACCTGACTGAGGCAATGTGTGACCAAGGCCGAATCAGCCACACAGAATTTGGGCAGTAGAATATTCTTTATCGTTATTATTTTATAAGACATACAACCTTTAATTATTAGAGTGGCACCGTTTAAGGTGCTAGAGATATCAAAGTTGTACACCTCACTAGATAATCCTGGGACTACGCCAGCCGTCATTTATTTACAGAGTTATCATTATTACTTCAGTTTCAGTTTGTTCAAGGTCACACAGGTTCACGTTTTACCAGGTGAGAGAGCAACCATAAAAAGTGGAGAGAGACTGACACTGAATCATGAATCAGAAATATAACATGTTTATTTTCCTATACATGGGGATCTCTAAAACACCCTTAAAATACAATCTTTAATACATCTAAAATCCTGTAGCAAAACAAACTAATTATATAACAAAATAACAAAATAACCAACTCCTTAAAACCATTCCATTACAAAAGTGTTGCTAAAGTGCGATGGGTTCAGACAGTTATTTTGTTTCACAGAGAGAGAGTCCAATCAGTCCAACATCATATACGTCCCCTTCAATACATCATTTGGACCTGAAAGCACATAAGGTAGACGCCAGTTTTTCTGTTCCACCAACGAGTACAGCTCGCCTACGCCCCCGTACAGTGATGTAATCGACAGTAGTGCGGGATAGAACAATACTCACACACAACGGGCAGTTACCTGCCCGCCGATGTTGCTGGGTATCCGCACTCTGTAACACCACTCCTGGTCACTGGATCGTACACGGCTCACTCGATCCACTCCGTTGTCAACAGGTAAGTCAGTTCACTCGATCCTCTCCCTCATCCACAGTTGGTGCCACAAACGAGTCCTTCTCCTCTCTCGGCTCGTAACTTTGGTGTGCCAACCGAATTTATAGTTCACTCTCTCTCTCTCTCTCTCTCGGTCCTCCTGTCACCCTAGACACACTCCACAGAGCAGCACACACACCCAACCTTCCCCTCCGCCAGTCGCTTTATACTGATACAAGTCAAGTTCCCAATAGACAAACTCCTCCTCTTCCGTTCCCCATCTGACAGCTGTCAGTTGCGGCCACTGACGTCATCATTAGTCCGTGGAACCGGAAGTCTGCTCACATATAGGATCATATATCCAATCGACAGTGGTAAGTAATATATATATATAAGGAAGGATACTATAAGTCACTGATAGATATACAACAAATAATAAGTATGCAAAACAATTAAAGGAACAACAACAAAAAAAAGAAAAACCTATTCCTGACACCGGTCACAAATGCATAATGCACTTGTTGCGAACGCAGTGAGCATTTACTATGAGACCCAGCAGATCCTGTCTGTGTGTGTGTCTGTGTGTGTGTCACGCTGTAACACCACAAGCCCACCACCAGAGGGCGCAGCTGTATCACACACATGCACCCGCACACACACACACGCACGCACGCACGCGCACACACACACACACACACAAAACTTAACTTACAAAAAACTTAACTTAAAAAAAAACTTAACTTAAAAAAAAAACTTAAAAAGGAAAAACTTTAAAAGGAAAAACTTTAAAAGGAAAAACTTTAAAAAATTAACTTAAAAAAAAACTTTAAAAAAAACGTAACTTAAAAAAAAAAAAAACTTAAAAAGGAAAAACCTAAAAAAAACTTAACTTAAAAAAAAAAAACTTAAAAAAAAAACTTTAAAAGGAAAAACTTAACTTAAAAAAAAACTTAAACAAAAAAAAGAGAACTTAAAAAGAACCTTAAAAAATTACGTAATTTATTCTAATTGTTGTTTTTGCAATTTACGAGCTGCGTTCGCTTCCCGCGTTCGCGCGTCTTACTTGTAGGTAGGTTGTAGATCTGCTATTTTCGGTAGCAGTGTATTATGGAGGGCTCAAGCTATCCAGCTCGCTTTTTTTTCCTCTTTCCCGAAATCATCTTGCGGTCCACTGGAAATCACGCGTCTACCGGTCGACCGCGATCGACTGGTTGGGCACCCCTGGTTTAGCCCTTTCCTTATTTAGGCTTTTATGTTTAGTTTTTCTAGTTAGTTTGTCAACTGTTAACTGTGTTAAGTTAAACTAAGATGTATTTCCTATTCATGACCGGTCTGTCTTTATCCTAATTTTATACCGTACGTCCTATTTATTGTAGCTATTTTCTGTTTTTAAATATTTTTTCAGGGGACATGTAAGTAACCTTTAACACTTTTTTATCCAGGGTAATACACTTGAAAAATAAATTCCCTTGCAGGTAACCAGATGAATAACCTTCAACACATCATTGCCTGCATGCGTTGCTTTTCAATGTGTACACTGTGTAATTTTATAGAGGTAATAAAGAGCACAAAGCATGTTTCTGAACAAGTATCGCAAGACTGTCCACTGTTTCCTGACTGGCAACCAAATCTCACGATGCCTGACGCTGTTTGGATACCTCAATAAAACGATGTACTGTGCCCATTAAAAGCAAGCGATTAGAAAACAACCTGTGATATGTCTTCTTTTATATTCCTGAACCGATTATATGACAACGGTCTCAATCGTTCATAAATGATGTTTGTTCACAAGCTGGTCCAGCCGGCTCCATCCACTGCCATGTATTTCATCGAACTTCCGGTGCGAGATTTGCCACCGAGAGCGACATGGCGCAGCCCAGTCACCCGATCAGAACTTTTCCTTCTCATCTGTTCCTAGCCCGGGAGTAGGAAGAGATATTCTGAGTGCATATCTCATTGTTTGAGTCTGACGTCATGATGCCACAGTTTGTTTGGGTCTGATGTCACACTGTCACAATCATCATGACACATGCCATATTTGGGTGTCGCTGCAGTGGGAACTATGTCTGAGTTTTAGTGAAGTCTATCTATGGTTATGACTGAGTCATACGGCCCAGGCCCACCCATGCATCCATTTTTAATAATGGAGGTTATGGAGCATGACAGTTTGACTGATACAGCCATATATGAGCATATGATCAGCGATCTCCATAATATAGGCATAGATATATAGGCAAATAACGCCTGTGGCTGAATGCTGCTTTTTATAGATGATGACATAAGAAGGAACAACGGAAATGTGACCCAGTTGGACCAGCGTCATCATGTTCGTGCTTGTAGAAATGGTTGACACGGTCAGGATTCCTCCGTGGTGTTTCCAACAACAACGCAACGACTCCATAGCGGCAGAGCTCAACAAGAAGCTGTCCCACAAAAGGTGGTCTTCAACGTGGGTCTCTGCATCTGCTTACATGACATCACCAAACTCGAAGAATCCTATATTTTCTCAGGCGAAGGCGCCTCCCACACCAAAGTCCATTTCAGGTACGTCGTGTTTCGCCCTTTCCGCGACGAGCTCCTGGTGGGAAGGGTCGAGCGCTGCAGTCCGGAGGGGGTTCACGTGACCATGGGCTTCTTCGACGACATTCTCATCCCGCCGGAAGCACTGCAGCAGTCCGTCAAGTTTGACGAAGCACAGCAGACGTGGTTGTGGGAGTACGAGACCGACGAGGGGCCTGCCGATCTCCTCTTCCAAATGGACCGAGGGGAGGAGATCCGCTTCCGGGTCACGGACGAGAGCTTCTTGGACACGTCTCCGACAGGCCCCGCCGCCGAGAAGGACGCCGCAGCACCACGGGGACAGTCCGGCACTCGTCCCCCGGCGGAGGACAGCGGGCCGGAGAAAGAGGCGCCATACACTCTCAAAGGCTCCATCTGTGAGATGGGGCTGGGGCTGCTGTCATAGTGGAACAGCTAAACAAAGGACACCGCCATGGACAGATGAGATCCAACATTGAAGACCAGATGACCAGACAGTGGCCTTGTGGTTAGAGTGTCCGCCCTGAAACTGGGAGGTCGGGGTTCGATCCCCGGCCGGGTCATACCAAAGACTGTAAAAATGGGACCCAAGGCCTCCCTGCTTGGCACTCAGCATCAATGGGTTGGATTGGGGGTCAAATCAACTAATGATTCCCGAGCGCGGCGCACGCTGCGGCTCACCGTTCCAAGAGATGGGTCAAATGCGGAGAACAAATTTCACTGTGTTAACGTCTGTGACTAATCGTACGACTTTGACTTTGAAGTCCATTGGAGAGGAACCCGTAACATACAAACAGAAGCTCATATAAACAAAAGATTAAAAAAAAAGTATTTTGTCTTTATTTTGTGACTGTACAACCTGCACAAGCATTGTTTACATTTAACAATGAAATAAATGAATGAAAGCAAAAATTATGTGTCACTTTAGAATCTAAAAAGGGAAAAATGATACCTGATCTAAAGTTTAGATCAAGTGTCATATTTCCTCACCCACTCTAATGAAGCTCTTGTCATACTGTTTTAAAGATGTATCTTTCATTATGTGTATGCTCATGACGTTTATGTTGGCTTGAATTAGTAAAACTCTTTCCACACTGATCACATCCATAGGCTTTCTCTCCGGTGTGAATGCTTTGGTGTTTTTTAAGGCTGGACATTTGAGAGAAGTGTTGTCCACATTCATCACATCCATAGGGTTTCTCACCAGTGTGAATTCTCTGGTGTGTTTCAAAGTTTGCCATTGTAGAGAAGTGATGTCCACACTGAGCACATCCATACGGTTTCTCACCAGTGTGAATGATCTGCTGGCATTTAAGATTTGTAGAGAAGTGTGTGTGTGTGTGTGTGTGTGTGTGATAATTTGCATATAATACCTTTCAAACCCCAACAACTATTAATGTCCTTGTATGGATGAGTCTCTCATCTCCCTCTTGCTATTCAAGCTGAACCATTAAGAATGTATGTACAATCAAGTCCCTATAGACACCTAATTTGCACATGAATGCTCCTAATCCGTTCAGAAGCACAACATCAGTTACAATCAGCTTTGGTGAAGGAACATCACCTTAATGTATCTTGCAAAATATGCTCCTCCTACATCACAAGGTGTGTTATTGCCTTCCAAAGGGTATTGCATGTTATTGACTAAGATTACCACACACAGTACATAAACAAAAGCTATACAACAACAAAAAAAACTTGACTTTGAAATGTTGTCTTTATTGTGACTTCACTTAAACCATGTTTCACATTTAACAAAGGAAGTAATAAGGAATGAACAAAAAGCAACCAAGTGTACATTTAATTATATACAAAAAACACTGTGCATTTTAGGAAAATAATTTAAGTCCATGTGCGTCCGTGTGTGTGTGTGTGTGTGTGTGTGTGCGTGCGTCCGTGTGTGTGTGTGTGTGTGTGTCTATGTCATCTCCCTCTTGCTATTCAAGCTGAACCATTAAGAATGTCTATTCTAAGAATACGGGGAGGCCTGTCGGATGCCTGGTATGTTAAGTGGCCAGTCCAGGCCTGAAGAGGGTGGACATGTTTGACACCTCTTTATCTGAACTGATCTAAGCTAGGGTTTATAGGGTTTCTCTCCAGTATGAATTCTCTTGTGTGTTTTAAGGTGATCCATCCGAGAGAAGTGGTTCCCACACTGATCACATCCATATGGTTTCTCACCAGTGTGAATTCTCTGGTGTTTTTTAAGACTGGATGAATGAGAGAAGTGTTGTCCACACTGATCACATCCATAGGGTTTCTCTCCAGTGTGAATTATCTGGTGTTTTTTAAGACTGGATGAATGAGAGAAGTGTTGTCCACACTGATCACATCCATAGGGTTTCTCTCCAGTGTGAATTATCTGGTGTTTTTTAAGGTTGCTCTTGTCAGCGAAGTGTTGTCCACACTGATCACATCCATAGGGTTTCTCTCCAGTATGAATGATCTGGTGGCGTTTAAGGGTGGCCAATTGAGAGAAGTGTTGTCCACACTGATCACATCCATAGGGTTTCTCTCCAGTATGAATTCTCTGGTGTGTTTTAAGGCTGGACATTTGAGAGAAGTGTTGTCCACACTGATCACATTCATACGGTTTCTCACCTGTGTGGATTATCTGGTGTGTTTTAAGGTGATCCATCCGAGAGAAGTGTTGCCCACATTGATCACATCCATAGGGTTTATCTCCAGTATGACTTCTCTGGTGTGTTTTAAGGCTGGACATTTGAGAGAAGTGTTGTCCACACTGATCACATTCATACGGTTTCTCACCTGTGTGAATTATCTGGTGTGTTTTAAGGTGATCCATCCGAGAGAAGTGTTGCCCACACTGAACACATCCATATGGTTTCTCACCAGTGTGAATTCTCTGGTGTGTTTTAAGACTGGATAAATGAGAGAAATGTTGTCCACACTGATCACATCCATAGGGTTTCTCACCAGTGTGAATTCTCTGGTGTGTTTTAAGGTGTTCCATTCGAGAGAAGTGATGTCCACACTGATCACATCCATGGGGTTTCTCTCCAGTGTGAATTCTCTGGTGTGTTTTAAGGTGTTCCATTCGAGAGAAGTGTTGTCCACACTGATCACATCCATAGGGTTTCTCACCTGTGTGCATTTTCTGGTGTATTTTAAGACTGGACAAATGAGAGAAGTGTTGTCCACACTGATCACATCCATAGGGTTTCTCTCCAGTATGCATTTTCTGGTGCCTTTTAAGGCTAGTCGAATGAGAGAAGTGTTGTCCACACTGATCACATCCATAGGGTTTCTCTCCAGTATGAATTTTCTGGTGGCTTTTAAGGCTAGCCATTTGAGAGAAGTGTTGTCCACACTGATCACATCCATAGGGTTTCTCTCCAGTGTGAATTTTCTTGTGTTTTTTAAGGTTTGACATTTGAGAGAAGTGTTGTCCACACTGATCACATCCGTATGGTTTCTCCCCAGTATGAATTCGCTGGTGTATTTTAAGTTCGGACTTTGCAGGGAAGCGCTTTCCACACTGATCACAGCAGTGGTGTTTTTGCTTAGCCAAGCTTCTTTGTTCATTCTCCTCTGGTAGATCAGGGAAGCCAGACTGATGATGCAGCACTGAATTGGAAACAAATACAAAAATATTGTTTAAACGTGCAGTACTTTATCGACTTAAAATTGCAGTAGTTAAACATTCTAATTTGTTGTGCACAAAACAGGTTGTCTTCAATGATAATAATAAAACAAATAAACACGACTAAATAAAACACATCCTTATGCAACATTGTCTCATCATGATTACCTCACCTTCTGACGTTTGGCAAATACTTCAAATACCTCAATTCTTGACGTATTTCGGAAAAATATTACGTCATGGCGTGACTTAAGTGTAAAAAGGTCACGCTCTGACGTTTTTTATTTTTCTGTCTAAAATAATCTGAAGCTATATTATTATTCATGTCATGTTAGAGCAGGTGTGAAATAAATGTCAGAGCTGATAGACATATAAATATGAAATAAATGCTTAAACATGTCACTATGTCTAATGTTATAACCATTGGGTTAACCAATGCTAACAGCTTCCCTGCTAAAGTATGCAAATTCCGCTAAAATCGGCCTTTTTCTACACAATCGTTTTGGAAGATAATACTAGTCTTTTACTAACAGAAATAGCAGATAAAGAAGTATTAACACTGATAGTTTGTAAAAAGTGTGTTTATTTTGGTCCGCCTAAAGCTAATTCATGCTAATGTTCCAGCTGGGGGCACTGGTGGAAAATGCGGAAATGGCTTCCTATTTCCAATAGCAGAAGAAGACTCGAACGAATTTAGTGTAAACATTGTAACATTATGTCACCATAACGTGGTTATTATTAGTTGCTTTGGAATGTACCTGCCATGAAAATTAAGGTCATAATAACGCAGATCGCATCGATATGTAATATAGTGCGATAATGTACTTGTTTTTAGCTACAGGATTGTAATACAATATATTAGCTAAATGTAGCTAAACGGCTATCGTTGCGGCGTTGCCAGTTTCTGCAAGAGAAATAAGCAACCCGCCCGTTATATGAAAACAAGCCCAAGCCCCCCAAAAACGCAACCTGCAAGGCTGCAACTACCAATAAGCTCAAAGTCGCTTATAATAAGAGGACGTGGCAACCCTCGCTACAGGAAGTTGGTCCTACATGTTTTTATTATTATTTATATTCACCGAGTAGTGTCAAATGACTTAACTTCCTGTAGCGAGGGTTGCCAAGTCATCTTATTATAAGAGACTTTGAGCTTATTGGTAGTTGCGTTTTTGGGGGGCTTGTTTCTAAAGTTTCCAGTGATTTTCACACATTTCCATGTCAAGGACCCCCATAATTATGTATTGTCCAAGAACCCTACATCAAAAATGTATTTTGTGCCAAGGACTGGGACCCCATATCAGATTTGGACAAGATTTGTGTTGTTAAATGCTTGTAGATCGGCTATTTTCGCTTTTCATTTCATTGCTTATTTCTCTCGCAGAAACTGGCAACGCCGCAACGATAGCCGTTAGCTACATTTAGCTAATATATTGATATCAATCCTCTGTAGCTAAAACAAGTACATTATCGCACTATATTACATATCGATGCGATCTGCGTTATTATGACCTTAATTTTCGTGGCAGGTACATTCCAAAGCAACTAATAATAACCACGTTATGGTGACATAATGTTACAATGTTTACATTAAATTCGTTTGAGTCTTCTTCTTCTGCTATTGGAAATAGGAAGCCATTTCCGCATTTTCCACCAGTGCCCCCAGCTGGAACATTAGCATGAATTAGCTTTAGGCGGACCAAAATAAACACACTTTTGTTAATACTTCTTTATCTGCTATTTCTGTTAGCCAGTTAGTAAAAGACTAGTATTATCTTCCAAAACGATTGTGTACAAAAAGGTGGATTTTAGCGGAATTTGCAAACTTTAGCAGGGAAGCTGTTAGCATTGGTTAACCCAATGGTTATAACATTAGACATAGTGACATGACATGAATAATAATATAGCTTCAGATTATTTTGATATCAGCTCTGACAACATGACATGAATAATAATATAGCTTCAGATTATTTTAGACAGAAAAATAAAAAACGTCAGAGCGTGACCTTTTTACATTAAAGTCACGCCATGACGTAATATTTTTCCGAAATACGTCAAGAATTGAGGTAATTGAAGTATTTTGCCAAACGTCAGAAGGCGAGGTAAAATTATGACATGGGATGAGAATGTGTTGCCTTATGACATGCTGTATATCCATATAGACAAAGTAAGTAACTTACAGTGGTCTTGATGATCATCCTGTTGAGCAGAATTGTTCCTGGTGGGTTTGAGAGAGTTCATCTTCACCTGAAGCCTGGAGTCCACAGTCAGCTCTGATCAGAAATGATTGATATCCTGGAGGAGTTGTGGAGAACTGACAACTACAAACTCTTCTTATAGCCTGAGATGGAACCATTAACTGCTTGGATTGATTGGCCAAAGAGAAGAACAATAGAAGCATCTCTCCACCAACCACAACAAACTGCTGCATGTGCTCCACCCCTCTCTCCTCCCCCAGGTCATGCTCTATGCAACATTCTAGAAATACTGGTAACTGTGAGATTGCTTTGTAAGATAGAATAGTGCATTTAAAATAATTTGTTTTATTCATCATAAAGTCAAAGCAGGAGTGAGTTTAAATCCAGAAGAACAGACACAGACAGAGTCAAAGCATAGACTTTGAAATATAGGAACCATGATTATTATAATAAGTAGTTGTATACCAAAAAATCAACAAGGCAATTCAGGAAACACTATATGTATATCATAATGATGAACTGAAACTAAATAAGTAAAAATAACAATCAATCAAAGGCAATGGGAAACAGAAAAGTCCTTAATTGTGTTTTAAAAGAAATAAGGGTGGCAGCATTATCTGCTGTTTTCTGGTAGTTTGTTCCAGATGTTTCGTGCATACAAATTAAATACTGCTGGTTTATATAATAAACCTTAAAAACCTTAAACGAGTAGTGTATTTAAAAAAAAAGACATATTTTTCCCACTCTCCACCAGGATTCCTACTGGAGACTCTGCTTTTCACAAAATGATTGTCTTAGCCAACACAAACGTATGTTTAAAATCTTTACTCACATTAACACACATTAAAGTAGAAATATACACATTAAAGTAGAGTAGGCCTACTCTGTGGACCTATAAGTAATTCATGTTCACAATTAACACATTTGATGCACATTTTATAAATAAATAAATCACCCAAATTGTGTCAAATAGCTAACCAACAACAATGACTTTAAAACCTTAAACGGGTAGTTCAGCCAAAGATTGATTATTATGGAGACTCTGCTGCCCGCATCAAATTATTGGTTAGGGGACAATACGTACATACCCCAAATCAAAACACACCTGTTTAGGCAGGCATATGGCTGACCTCTGTGTCTTCTGCTGCAAGCTGTGCCCTAGTTTTGTTTTGCTTTTAACTGTGTTTTGTATCAACTGTTTTTAACCTGTACTGCGACCTTGAGTGCCCTGAATGGCGCCTTATAAATAAAATGTATTATTATTATTATGTTTGTACTGTTGTTAAATGTACATTCTGACAAAAAATGAATACTGTTGTCTGGTGGAGGATCAAGTTAGTGCACTAAAAACATGCATTTTGTGAATTGTGTCCACAACCATAAACACTGTTGCATTTAATTAAACAGTGGCCTTTAATCATCCATGGGCCTTATATTATCTTATATGTTATGATTGCAACTTGTGTTTGAAAGGCTATAATATCCAAATTAACCAAGGTCACAACTCACAAGTAGGTAACGTTAAATGATGTGAAAACCAACCAACAGAAAACTACACTGAAACAGACAGCTAATTGTCTCCACCAGGCCGAAGGCATGGGGAGAGAGTATGTTTTGCACTCCGTCCGTCCGTCCGTGTGTCCGTGTGTGTGTGTGTCCGTGTGTGTGTCCGTCCGTCCTTCCGTCTGTGAACAGCTAATCTCCGACACCGTTAACCCGGTCGATGCCAAATTTTGCAGACACAATCCCTGGATGCCAACGATGAACCTCTGCCCCAAAATTTCCAGAACGGCCTGTTATAGCGCCACCAGGAGGCCGCTTTGTGCAAAACAAGTTTTTGGACAGTACACCTACAGATTTTGTCCAAACATCACGCAAATTGGTACACAGTCTCTCTAGAGCCATTCAACGAAATGGGTCTTTCAGATTTCTCAGACTCCATCCTGATTGGCTAAGATTGGCTTCCAAAGTTCGCAGGAGTGCTCAGTTTCAAACAAAATGCTGCAAATCATGAACACATCGTGTGATATCCGTGAAATTGTGCACGCACATTCCCACTAGGCCGAGGAAGAAATGCCACATGAACATTTTCAACTCAGCCTCATGGTGGCGCTATAACTGGCCGAAAAGTGTTTTTACCTCTAACTGCACGGATCTGTGGATAACTTTGTATGCCAACTCCCTAGAGGCCAAGGAAAAACCTTTGCCTGGAATTTTTCACATCTGCTCTTTATAGTGCCACCAGGAGGCCGATATATGTAAAACGCATTTTCTAATATTACTCCTTCAGATTTTATCCAAATTTCACGCAAATCGGTACACATGCTCTCCATAGTCATGTGATCAAGACGGGTTTGTTTGATTTCTCATAATGCACCCTCATTGGCTACAATTGGCTTCTAAACTTTTCAGGAGTAGCCCGCTTTGTACCCGTTTTGTACAAATCGCCACAACTACTCAACGCAGTGTCCGATTGTGGTGAAACTGTGCATGCATATTCCCACTAGGCTTTGGAAGAAATGCCACTTGACAGTTTTCAAATCAGCCTCATGGTGGCGCTACAACAGGCCAAGCCGCGTCACACACACACACACACACACACACACACACACACGTTTATATTGCTCCTAAACATTTTGCCAAACATCACACACACTCCTATCCTATCCTCCTGGTGGAGACCTGTGCCCAGAAGGGCACTTTTTCTAGTTTAACATGTGGCCCAGACCGGCCCATCACCCAGCCCACTACGGGGAGGCCTGCCGGAAATAATGTCTGGTATGTTAAGTGGCCAGTCCAGGCCTGAAGAAGGGTGAACATGTTTGACACCTCTTTGTCTGAACTGATCTAAGCTCTTTGCATTGATGATGATGATGATGATGATGAGTATGGCTGCACACAGACAGCAGAGGAAAGATGAAGATGTCAGTGCATGCCTCACTTACATTATTACTTAATTTAACTTTGTGACTTATATGTATATAATATTGTCAATTACTTGTATGAGAGTGGGAGAAGCGGTGGAGCTGCTTTAACAGACCGTCCCCCGAAGCGCTTGAAATTATCTTTCGTTGGTTCTTTTAACCAACACACAGATTCAATAGCATTAATTCATGAAAATAATGAGCTGGGTGGTTTCCTCCAGACAGCGACAATATCATATCTAACACACATGGACAGAGAAAGTCTGATCTACTACAATAGAACAAGATGTCGAATTTAAATGTCTCTTTGACACGAAAGGTTTGGAAGTAACAGGGAACTATAAATTAACATACAGTAACATATGATCCACATTTCCCATTTCTCAGCTATCTATTCTGCATGTCCTGCTGTGTAAAAATAATGAATAATGTTGTCTGGCGGGGTATACCCGATTAGTGCACAACATCTTATGATTCTTGTGAATGATGTCCACAGGCTATATGTTACTGTGATGTTGATTGGGATCCTGAAGGGGTTCATTTAAAGAGATAAAACATGATTACATAGCATACACTAATCATTGGCACAATTCATTATTAAACTGAGTCCTTTCATTTCCCCTTTGTCTTGTATCATCTTATCTATTATGATTAAATGGGATGTAAATCACAGTATGAGCAGTTGTTTCTTCACCAGAGCTGGTTTCACTTGGTCCTGATGTCACTAAAAGCATATGGAGCAATCCTCTAAATGGCTCTGCTGCAGTAACAATGAATTGTTATCCACTTATATTATTCAATACTATTAGGCTGCACATATATTATCCAGATACTCATATATGTACAATACATAAAACCCATACCACATCATTTGAGAACATCAGTCTCCAGTATAGGTGTCCCAATGGAAAGTGTTTGGTGGAAAATAACTAATTTTGGATGAACTACTCCTTTGAGGCTTATTATAAACCAGCAGTTTTTATGCACAGCATATGGGAAAACTCCCAGAAAACAGCAGGCATTCTGTCACTTTCTTTTAAACAATAATAAAGACTTTTCCCACTGCATTTGATTGAGTTTCTCTTCTCTTTTTTAGCTGTGATTTTGTACTTCCTTTATTTTACCATTAACTATGATAATAAATCATGTTTTATATTATTCTTTGACTCTGACAGTGTCCAGTGTCTGCAGTCCGTGAGTCGGTAATGATGGATGATCCATTCCCCACCCGGCTATGCAATAGCCGTTGTACCCGTGTCAGACTACACGTTCCACCCATCTGAACAGGCCAGCTCCATATTTGGAGATATAGAGGTGATCAGGTCCAGCAGTGAAGCTAGTCTTGTAGTCATTTGCATCACATTTTAAACACCAACAGCTCTATTAGTGTCCTTGTATGAATGAAGCTAATCTCCCTCTTGTTATTCAAACTAGACCATTAAGAAAGATTGGTCCAAGATTGGTCCAATCAAGTCCATATAATATAGAAACCTAATTTCCACATGATTGCTCCAAATCATTTCAGAACCACAAATCAGGTATAATCAGCTTTGGTTTGTGAAATTGTGTTAATAGAGCACCTTAATGTGGCAAAACTGTTATGTGCTCCTACATTACAAGGTGTGTTATCGCCTTCCAAATGGTATTTCATGTGATTGACTGAAATTACCATGCACGGTACTACTCCTATAAACAAATTGTTTACATGAAATAAAGGAATGAGCAAAATAATGTGTCACTACACATATCTGTCATTTTACTTATGAAAAGTAACACAATGTGACAAAAATGCCTATTCTACAACAAAGGTATACAGACGCTAAATAGTCTCTGGAAGGTGCACTCACTATTTGAAAAACAGGTAAACTGCATCAATGATTTTATTGGGCAGGCCCTGAAAACAATGAAGGGAAGCTCTGCACACTCAGATCTGCTCACACTCAGATTTATTTTGCAAGCTTTCAGTCTACTGAAGAAGGTCAGTAGACAGAAAGCTTGCAAAATAAATATTTTGATGCAGCGTAGTTTAGCTGATTTTTATATAAATGTGAGTGCAGGGATAGTAGAGGTTGGCTCACTTATATTACTCTTTCTGAGCAGTATGGGTGAAAGGTCAAGGTAAACTTTATTGTCCACAAGGGAATTTTGTCTTGGGCTTTCACCCCAGCTACAGCCACACATAAAACATCAATGACAAACAAAAATACATACATACATTACATTACATTACACAATTGCACACATGATGTGGATAATCTAGCCGCACACAGTTACTGCTGTTCAGAGCCTTCATTGTTCAACATCCTAGTTGATGCTGGTACAAACAAGATTTTTTAAATCTGATCCACTTTGGTTCTTTGTATCTTCTCCCAGAGGGCAGAAGTACAAACTCTCCATTTAAAACATGGGTAACATGATGCCTGGCAGTCCAGCTCAGAGCCCCCTGAGGTTAGAGGCATGTTTCAATTGAAACTGGTGAAACATAGCAAAGGCCTCCTATGATTAACATGTACTTGTATGTGTATGATTATCCCAAGACCCCACATTTAGAACTATTGATACACTCAATTTGTATTTTTCTGTTCATTAATGTAACATCTATTATACAGGTGATATAATTGAGAGTCATTCTCAAGACAGATCTGATTCAGGCTGCAAAAACAATGAAAGCTACATCAGACATCCAGATCTGATCAAACTGAGAGGACAGATCATCTGACATTATAGTATGCAGATTTATAACATCTGCACACAACATGTTGCACTAGATACTTAACTGAATGTAAAGATGTTGCAAATTGCAACAGCAACAACAATTACAGTTCTCAGTTCATGAGCTGTGATGTATGTGAGAAGTATTAACCAATTTTGAGTTTTGGTCTGTGAGATTTAATCCCTGGTGGTGGTGGGGCATTTTAGAATGTAATATGAGGATGAACTTTATTGCAGACACTATAGGTCCATATACAAAACAAGACACAGAAACAAACAATAAAACATAGAGATAGCCTGAATACCAGACTATTTTCACTCCGGTTAATCAATTAAATTAATCAATTAAAAACATATCTTGAACATTAATTGTATCACTCTGTGATCCCTGTTAAGGCCACGATTAATACATTATTTGACTCCTTCAATCTGCACATAAATCTGAACATAAAATTCCTCAGTATAGCATGACAAGTGGGTACCTTACTAGTCACAAATATTTCACTTGCGCAGGTCCATCTTGGGAGTTTCAGAAATACTATTTTAATATGATTGCTCAAGTTACCTTATTAACACATTTGACATACAGTTTACACAGTAATCCATAAAGAGAATTTTCAGTTTGCAAAATCAAGTGTAGGCTACATCTTCACATAATTGATGGAGTCCAATGGACTCCATCAATTATGTAAGATGTACACTTGATTTGGACTCAGTCCATGCGTTTCAGAAGCTACGTACTGTACCTTTGATACCATGGTTACAAAATAAAAGGTTTAAGTAGATTTGACATTCTTTCTATTAGAGGGGAGATGATTGTCCTCCTCTTTGAGGACATTTACATCTGTATTATGTCACTTTTGTTCACCCAGGATGCTAATGGTGACCCGGCCCATCAACACATAGCCTGTATTGAAATGCAAAGTCTGACCAGGTCTATGAAGACCTGTACAGAACCAGACCACTGTCTTCTAATCTAGGTACTAATAGTGAAACTAATTTAACGACAGGACCTACATTTCAATTTATTTTGCGGTGATGTGACATAATCGATGCGTTTGCTGTTGATTTTCCTCTGAATGTATTCCCTACACTCTCAGTAACCTCAGTAGTATAATTTAACTCTGAGTCAGAGTTAAATGAACACTCATGTTTGTAGTGTGTAAAAACCTCAATGAGAAGTGCCGTACGTTCTCAGAAAGTCCATAGTATTATTAGGGTAGGCTATAGCCTACTATATTTTTATTGTCCATTTTATTTTCTTGACAAGTGACAAAGCACCCATAGTCTTTTAGTTCTGCTTGGGGGGAAAACAGTGTCATAGGACAAATAAATATATGTTCGTTCAGTCAGAACTATTCTGGGTTATATACTGTATTTGGTTAAGTCAAAGCTATGTTAAATCCATCTTTGCCCACTACTAGTATTTGTTACCTTCAGGTGTGCTAACACTACACAGATTAATATACATTTACAAATAGCCTATATCTTTATATATATATATATTTGAATTTATTATCAGTTATCGGTTTAGGTCTTGAGAATCAGGATGCTATCAATATCGGTTAAAAAATGTTGATGCCGATACTTTTGTACTTTTACTCAAGTACATTTTCAATTCCGTACTTTAACTTGT
Source organism: Electrona antarctica (assembly GCF_951216825.1). Lineage (NCBI taxonomy): Eukaryota > Metazoa > Chordata > Actinopteri > Myctophiformes > Myctophidae > Electrona > Electrona antarctica. The sequence goes on from NC_136798.1 coordinate 39,493,651, forward strand.
AACGGAGTAGTTCTAAATTGCAGTGTTGGTACTTTTACTTAAGTAAAACAATTGAGTACTTTTTCCACCACTGTATGCCTATCCAGTGACTCATCACAATCAAAATGGCGCACCCCCCTAATTCGCATACCAAAGGTGCGAGGTTTGCATGCCCTATTGAGCATATATCTGGAGGGAGGGTCGAGGACAGTATTTTAGACTGTGATTGGTGGAGAGATGGTTGTATTGTTCTCTTTGGCCAATCATATCAAAGCAGTTAGTGGTTCCACCTCAGACTCTCTGGAATAAACAGACTTGGTCTGTGTCATTTCTCCACAACTCTTCCAGGATATGAATAATTTCTGATCACATCTGACTCCAGACTTCAGCTGAAGATGAACTCTCTCAGCCCCACCAGGGACATTTCTGCTGAACAGGAGGAACCCAAAGACCTTGGTATGTTACAATACCTCCTCTAATAATTGAACTGACAACTGACAACTACAAACTCTTCTTATAGCCTGAGATGGAACCATTAACTGCTTGGATTGATTGGCCAAAGAGAAGAACAATAGAAGCATCTCTCCACCAACCACAACAAACTGCTGCATGTGCTCCACCCCTCTCTCCTCCCCCAGGTCATGCTCTATGCAACATTCTAGAAATACTGGTAACTGTGAGATTGCTTTGTAAGATAGAATAGTGAATTTTAAATAATTTGTTTTATTCATCATAAAAGTCAAAGCAGGAGTGAGTTTAAATCCAGAAGAACAGACACAGACAGAGTCAAAGCATAGACTTTGAAATATAGGAACCATGATTATTATAATAAGTAGTTGTATACCAAAAAATCAACAAGGCAATTCAGGAAACACTATATGTATATCATAATGATGAACTGAAACTAAATAAGTAAAAATAACAATCAATCAAAGGCAGTGGGAAACAGAAAAGTCCTTAATTGTGATTTAAAAGAAATAAGGGTGGCAGCATTATCTGCTGTTTTCTGGTAGTTTGTTCCAGATGTTTCGTGCATACAAATGAAATACTGCTGGTTTATATAATAAACCTTAAAAACCTTAAACAAGTAGTGTATTTAAAAAAAATACGTATTTTTCCCACTCTCCACCAGGATTCCTATACTGGAGACTCTGCTTTTCACAAAATGATTGTCTTAGCCAACACAAACGTATGTTTAAAATCTTTACTCACATTAACACACATTAAAGTAGAAATATACACATTAAAGTAGAGTAGGCCTACTCTGTGGACCTATAAGTAATTCATGTTCACAATTAACACATTTGATGCACATTTTATAAATAAATAAATCACCCAAATTGTGTCAAATAGCTAACCAACAACAATGACTTTAAAACCTTAAACGGGTAGTTCAGCCAAAGATTGCTTATTATGGAGACTCTGCTGCCCGCATCAAATTATTGGTTAGGGGACAATACGTACATACCCCAAATGTACATACATCAAAACACACCTGTTTAGGCAGGCATATGGCTGACCTCTGTGTCTTCTGCTGCAAGCTGTGCCCTAGTTTTGTTTTGATTTTAACTGTGTTTTGTATCAACTGTTTTTAACCTGTACTGCGACCTTGAGTGCCCTGAATGGCGCCTTATAAATAAAATGTATTATTATTATTATGTTTGTACTGTTGTTAAATGTACATTCTGACAAAAAATGAATACTGTTGTCTGGTGGAGGATCAAGTTAGTGCACTAAAAACATGCATTTTGTGAATTGTGTCTACAACCATAAACACTGTTGCATTTAATTAAACAGTGGCCTTTAATCATCCATGGGCCTTATATTATCTTATATGTTATGATTGCAACTTGTGTTTGAAAGGCTATAATATCCAAATTAGCCAAGGTCACAACTCACATCTGCTTACATGACGTCACCAAACTGGAAGACTCCTATATTTTCCCAGGCGAAGGCGCCTCCCACACCAAGTCCCAAGTCCATTTCAGGTACGTCGTGTTTCGCCCTTTACTCGACGAGCTCCTAGTGGGAAGGGTCGAGCGCTGCAGTCCCGAGGGGGTTCACGTGACCATGGGCTTCTTCGACATTCTTATCCCGCCGGAAGCACTGCAGCAGTCCGCCAAGTTTGACGAAGCACAGCAGACGTGGTTGTGACGAGACCGACGAGGGGCCTGCCGATCTCCTCTTCCAAATGGACCGAGGGGAGGAGAACCGCTTCCGGGTCACGGACGAGAGCTTCTTGGACACGTCTCCGACGGGCCCCGCCGCCGAGATGGACGCCGCAGCACCACGGGGACAGTCCGGCACTCGTCCCCCAGCGGAGGACAGCGGGCCGGAGAAAGAGGCGCCATACACTCTCAAAGGCTCCATCTGTGAGATGGGGCTGGGGCTGCTGTCATGGTGGAACAGCTAACCAAAGGACATCGCCATGGACAGATGAGATCCAACATTGAAGACCAGATGACCAGACAGTGGCCTTGTGGTTAGAGTGTCCGCCCTGAAACTGGGAGGTCGGGGTTCGATCCCCGGCCGGGTCATACCAAAGACTGTAAAAATGGGACCCAAGGCCTCCCTGCTTGGCACTCAGCATCAATGGGTTGGATTGGGGGTCAAATCAACTAATGATTCCCGAGCGCGGCGCACGCTGCGGGTCACCGTTCCAAGAGATGGGTCAAATGCGGAGAACAAATTTCACTGCGGTAACGTCTGTGACTAATCGTATGACTTTGACTTCGACTTTGAAGTCCATTGGAGAGGGACCCGTAACATACAAACAGAAGCTCATATAAACAAAAGCTAAAAAAAAAATGTTGTCTTTATTTTGTGACTGTACAACCTGCACAAGCATTGTTTACCTGCTGGCATTTAAGATTTGCCATTGTAGAGAAGTGTGTGTGTGTGTGTGTGTGTGTGTGTGTGTGTGTGTGTGTGTGTGTGTGTGTGTGTGTGTGTGTGTGTGTGTGTGTGTGTGTGTGTGTGTGTGTGTGTGTGTGTCATAATTTGCATATAATACCTTTCAAACCCCAACAACTATTAATGTCCTTGTATGAATGAGTCTATCTCATCTCCCTCTTGCTATTCAAGCTGAACCATTAAGAATGTATGTACAATCAAGTCCCTATAGACACCTAATTTGCACATGATTGCTCCTAATCCGTTCAGAAGCACAACATCAGGTACAATCAGCTTTGGTTAAGGAACATCACCTTAATGTATCTTGCAAAATATGCTCCTCCTACATCACAAGGTGTGTTATTGCCTTCCAAAGGGTATTGCATGTTATTGACTAAGATTACCACACACAGTACATAAACAAAAGCTATACAAAAAAAACTTGACTTTGAAATGTTGTCTTTATTGTGACTTCACTTAAACCATGTTTCACATTTAACAAAGGAAGTAATAAGGAATGAACAAAAAGCAACCAAGTGTACATTTAATTATATACAAAAAACACACAAATATTTTAAGTCCATGTGCGTCCGTGTGTGTGTGTGTGTGTGTGTGTGTGTGTGTGTGTGTGTGTGTGTGTGTGTGTGTGTGTGTGTGTGTGTGTGTGTGTGTGTGTGCGTCCGTGTGTGTGTGTGTGTCTGTGTGTGTGTGTGTCTATGTCATCTCCCTCTTGCTATTCAAGCTGAACCATTAAGAATGTCTATTCTAAGAATACAGGGAGGCCTGTCGGATGTCTGGTATGTTAAGTGGCCAGTCCAGGCCTGAAGAAGGGTGAACATGTTTGACACCTCTTTGTCTGAACTGATCTAAGCTCTTTGCATTGAGGATGATGATGATGAGTATGGCTGCACACAGACAGCAGAGAAAAGATGAAGATATCAGTGCATGCCTTTTGCATCACATTTTAAACAGCTCTATTAGTGTCCTTGTATGAATGAAGCTAATCTCCCTCTTGTTATTCAAACTGAACCATTAAGAAAGATTGGTCCAAGATTGGTCCAAGATTGGTCCAAGATTGGTCCAATCAAGTCCATATAATATAGAAACCTAATTTGCACATGATTGCTCCAAATCATTTCAGAACCACAAATCAGGTATAATCAGCTTTGGTTTGTGAAATTGTGTTAATAGAGCCTATGTGATTGTTCATAACAGCACCTTAATGTGGCAAAACTGTTATGTGCTCCTACATTACAAGGTGTGTTATCGCCTTCCAAATGGTATTTCATGTGATTGACTGAAATTACCATGCACGGTACTACTCCTATAAACAAATTGTTTACATGAAATAAAGGAATGAGCAAAATAATGTGTCACTACACATATCTGTCATTTTACTCATAAAAAGTAACACAATGTGACAAAAATGCCTATTCTACAACAAAGGTATACAGACGCTAAATAGTCTCTGGAAGGTGCACTCACATTTATATTTGAAAAACAGGTAAACTACGCTGCATCAATGATTTTATTGGGTAGGCCCTGAAAACAATAAAGGGAAGCTCCGCACACTCAGATCTGCTCACACAAATATTTTGATGCAGCGTAGTTTAGCTGATTTTTAAAATATAAATGTGAGTGCAGGGATAGTAGAGGTTGGCTCACTTATATTACTAGTTCTGAGCAGTATGGGTGAAAGGTCAAGGTAAACTTTATTGTCCACAAGGGAATTTTGTCTTGGGCTTTCACCCCAGCTACAGCCACACATAAAACATCAATGACAAACAAAAATACATTACAGAGGGAGACACAACATTACACAATTGCACACATGATGTGGATAATCTAGCCGCACACAGTTTCTGCTGTTTCAGAGCCTTCATTGTTCAACATCCTAGTTGATGCTGGTACAAACGATTTTTTAAATCTGATCCACTTTGGTTCTTTGTATCTTCTCCCAGAGGGCAGAAGTACAAACTCTCCATTTAAAACATGGGTAACATGATGCCTGGCAGTCCAGCTCAGAGCCCCCTGAGGTTAGAGGCATGTTTCAATTGAAACTGGTGAAACATAGCAAAGGCCTCCTATGATTAACATGTACTTGTATGTGTATGATTATCCCAAGACCCCACATTTAGAACTATTGATACACTCAATTTGTATTTTTCTGTTCATTAATGTAACATCTATTATACAGGTGATATAATTGAGAGTCATTCTCAAGACAGATCTGATTCAGGCTGCAAAAACAATGAAAGCTACATCAGACATCCAGATCTGATCAAACTGAGAGGACAGATCATCTGACATTATAGTATGCAGATTTATAACATCTGCACACAACATGTTGCACTAGATACTTAACTGAATGTAAAGATGTTGCAAATTGCAACAGCAACAACAATTACAGTTCTCAGTTCATGAGCTGTGATGTATGTGAGAAGTATTAACCAATTTGGAGTTTTGGTCTGTGAGATTTAATCCCTGGTGGTGGTGGGGCATTTTAGAATGTAATATGAGGATGAACTTTATTGCAGACACTATAGGTCCATATACAAAACAAGACACAGAAACAAACAATAAAACATAGAGATAGCCTGAATACCAGACTATTTTCACTCCGGTTAATCAATTAAATTAATCAATTAAAAACATATCTTGAACATTAATTGTATCACTCTGTGATCCCTGTTAAGGCCACGATTAATACATTATTTGACTCCTTCAATCTGCACATAAATCTGAACATAAAATTCCTCAGTATAGCATGACAAGTGGGTACCTTACTAGTCACAAATATTTCACTTGCGCAGGTCCATCTTGGGAGTTTCAGAAATACTATTTTAATATGATTGCTCAAGTTACCTTATTAACACATTTGACATACAGTTTACACAGTAATCCATAAAGAGAATTTTCAGTTTGCAAAATCAAGTGTAGGCTACATCTTCACATAATTGATGGAGTCCAATGGACTCCATCAATTATGTAAGATGTACACTTGATTTGGACTCGGTCCATGCGTTTCAGAAGCTACGTACTGTACCTTTGATACCATGGTTACAAAATAAAAGGTTTAAGTAGATTAGACATTCTTTCTATTAGAGGGGAGATGATTGTCCTCCTCTTTGAGGACATTTACATCTGTATTATGTCACTTTTGTTCACCCAGGATGCTAATGGTGACCCGGCCCATCAACACATAGCCTGTATTGAAATGCAAAGTCTGACCAGGTCTATGAAGACCTGTACAGAACCAGACCACTGTCTTCTAATCTAGGTACTAATAGTGAAACTAATTTAACGACAGGACCTACATTGCAATTTATTTTGCGGTGATGTGACATAATCGATGCGTTTGCTGTTGATTTTCCTCTGAATGTATTCCCTACACTCTCAGTAACCTCAGTAGTATAATTTAACTCTGAGTCAGAGTTAAATGAACACTCATGTTTGTAGTGTGTAAAAACCTCAATGAGAAGTGCCGTACGTTCTCAGAAAGTCCATAGTATTATTAGGGTAGGCTATAGCCTACTATATTTTTATTGTCCATTTTATTTTCTTGACAAGTGACAAAGCACCCATAGTCTTTTAGTTCTGCTTGGGGGGAAAACAGTGTCATAGGACAAATAAATATATGTTCGTTCAGTCAGAACTATTCTGGGTTATATACTGTATTTGGTTAAGTCAAAGCTATGTTAAATCCATCTTTGCCCACTACTAGTATTTGTTACCTTCAGGTGTGCTAACACTACACAGATTAATATACATTTACAAATAGCCTATATCTTTATATATATATATATTTGAATTTATTATCAGTTATCGGTTTAGGTCTTGAGAAACAGGATGCTATCAATATCGGTTAAAAAATGTTGATGCCGATACTTTTGTACTTTTACTCAAGTACATTTTCAATTCCGTACTTTAACTTGTAACGGAGTAGTTCTAAATTGCAGTGTTGGTACTTTTACTTAAGTAAAACAATTGAGTACTTTTTCCACCACTGTATGCCTATCCAGTGACTCATCACAATCAAAATGGCGCACCCCCCTAATTTGCATACCAAAGGTGCGAGGTTTGCATGCCCTATTGAGCATATATCTGGAGGGAGGGTGGAGGACAGTATTTTAGACTGTGATTGGTGGAGAGATGGTTGTATTGTTCTCTTTGGCCAATCATATCAAAGCAGTTAGTGGTTCCACCTCAGACTCTCTGGTATAAACAGACTTGGTCTGTGTCATTTCTCCACAACTCTTCCAGGATATGAATAATTTCTGATCACATCTGACTCCAGACTTCAGCTGAAGATGAACTCTCTCAGCCCCACCAGGGACATTTCTGCTGAACAGGAGGAACCCAAAGACCTTGGTATGTTACAATACCTCCTCTAATAATTGTACTGGTAATTCTATTCTGAATTTTACATTGTGTTTCATTGTAATTTGACTGGTAGCTTTGCTGTAGATCTGTTTTGCATCACAGCAAAACATTAAGCATTAAGTAACCACCTATATTGTTCATCATGCAATGCATGTATTAAGGTTTTTAAATTGTTAGTTCGCTACATGACAGAGAGTGGTTGCACAACAACTTCTCCACAAAGTGCCATCTTTCTACCTATCAACAATCGTTGTATTTGTTTCCAATCCAGCATTGCATCATCAGTCAGACTACCCTGACCTACCAGAGATGAATGAACAAAGAAGCTCTTTGCTTTGCTTGGCTAAGCAAAAACACCACAGCTGTGAACAGTGTGGTAAACGCTTCCCTACAATGTCCAAACTTAAAACACACCAGATAATTCATACTGGAGAGAAAGCCTATGGATGTGATGAGTGTGGAAAACACTTCTCTCAAATGGCACACCTTAAAAGCCACCAGAAAATTCATACTGGAGAGAAACCCTATGGATGTGATGAGTGTGGAAAACACTTCTCTCAAATGGCTAACCTTAAAAGGCACCAGAAAATGCATACTGGAGAGAAACCCTATGGATGTGATCAATGTGGACAACACTTCACTCACAAGAACAACCTTAAAAGCCACCAGAAAATTCATACTGGAGAGAAACCCTATGGATGTGATCAGTGTGGACAACACTTCACTCACAAGAACAACCTTAAAAGCCACCAGAGAATTCACACTGGGGAGAAACCCTATGGATGTGATCAGTGTGGACAACACTTCGCTCACAAGAACAACCTTAAAATACACCAGAGAATTCACACTGGAGAGAAACCCTATGGATGTGATCAGTGTGGACAACACTTCTCTGATATGGCACACCTTAAAAGACACCAGAGAATCCATACTGGAGAGAAACCATATGGATGTGATCAGTGTGGACACCACTTCTCTCACATGGACACACTTAAAAGACACCAGCAAATTCACACCGGAGAGAAACCCTATGGATGTGATGAGTGTGGGCGACACTTCTCTGATATGGCACACCTTAAAAGCCACCATACAATCCATACTGGAGAGAAACCCTATGGATGTGATCAGTGTGGACAACACTTCGCTGACAAGAGGAACTTTAAAAGACACCAGAGAATTCACACTGGAGAGAAACCCTATGGATGTGATGAGTGTGGGCAACATTTTTCTAGAGCGTCAAGCCTTAAAATACACCAGAAAATTCACATTGGAGAGAAACCCAAATCATTGTGATGTGTGGAAAAGCTTTTAGGAATTCAAATAATTCAGAAGTTCACACAAATTTCAACTGTTCCCTTGTAGTCAAGCCACCAAAAACATGGCTGCATCGCACCGCATGGACACATATGAAAGTTTAGTGTGAACAGTATTAAATGAGCTTCCTTAGAAGAGCGGGTGAGAAACATCAGCAAATCCACATAACCAAGTGTAGCATAATGATCCATTATGGTCCTTTTACAGCAATTGTGTATTAAGAAGGCTAAACCGTTTTTAAACACATTACATGTATATGAGAATCCTGATTATATATATAGGATGGCAATGGAAACTAATACGGCAAATAAAGTAAGGAAACTTAACATACTGTTTGAATAAACTGTTATTTTTAGTAGTACTTCACATTCACCAGTCAATAGTTTTCAGATAAATGATTAGGAAAGAACGGTAAGATGTTGTCTTGTGTGGCATGTTAGACCAAATGTAGTAATGTACTGTCTTCTGACATTTTACAGATTCCCCACTGCATTTACTGTAGTTTCTATTATCTCCTTCATTATCTGACCTTACCATTCGTATTGGTATTACCATCATCCTTTTTTATAGTGGAGATGGAAATCTCAATAGTCTCAATTTATTCTCAATCGTATTCTTTGTTTCACTGTAATTTGACGTGTAGATTGGCTGTACTTTACATTTTTTTTGTTTCAGAGTTTGTTCATGCTTTTTTGTCATTTGGCATTATTTACATGGTTTGTTGTAGATTGGCTGTACTTTACATTTAGTTTATTTTTTTGTTTCAGAGTTTGTTCATGCGTTTTGTCATACAATGGATAGTGTATGACAAAATATATTATGAGGGTTTTGGCCTTGTTCAAAATTGGCATTATTGACATGGTTTGTTTCTTAGTATGTAATTAAAAATGAAATTTTGATCTATGTAGAATTGTGTTTTGTGTTTATTTGATAAATGTAAATTATGTTGTAAGTTTGTTAGGTTGTGAATTAGCTAGGCCAGTTAAAGTTAACTAAATAAACTAGTCACCTGATCAGGAAGGCTCACTCACGAGTTGACTGCCTGAACTTGCTCCGCAGGCTTTGCATCATATAATATAATACAAAAAACGCCATAGTCATCATCACAAATGTGACAAGGACATCACATTTGGGGTGAGTGGCTACGGCCGAATTTAGCCCAAGGAGTGTTTTCCGTGCAAAACGAATGCTTTGAATGAGTTCAAACTCATGAAAAAACCCTAGTTTGACACGTCACATGCTACTTAAAGCATAATGAAAATGTGAAATGTTTGCCATATATAATGTAGGTTGTTAATGGTACCCCAACCCCTGAAGCTGAAAAATCTACAAGCTCACAACGCAATAGTGCACAACGAGCCCGTCATCTATCTTCTAAATATATGTCTTGTCTAATCATAGACCCTCCTCCTCTACTATTGTATAGTAAGACTTATCTCTAACCTATCTTTTTAAACCTTAATTTGGGGAAGTGAAATGTCAGTCAAACGAATTATTTACAAACCAGGACAGCATTGAACTAATTTCCACACACACCAACACACTTGCTGTTTTTAAAATGCAGATGGCCCACTCAGTACAGAACAGATAATCTACACACTATAACTGTCATTGTCTCCAGGTATCCCCAATTTGCACTGTCACAGGGCAATATATCAGGCCCCTTTTCCACCGGGGTTGAACCGGTTCGGTTCTTTCTTCCCGCCAAATATTGAACCAGTTCAGAGTGTTTCCACTGAAAATGAGTTGGTTCCGAACCATAAACGTTCGTTTCCAATGTGAACCACAAAACGGTGGTTCAGCTTTGTAATTGCACGCAGCGATTTGTGAACCGAGACGATATAAGTGGGTGTGTCAGTAGGTTGGAACTTGTCAGTGGGTTGGAATTTGGGAGGACGCAGACACAGTGACACACGCAACATAACAACAGATAACGATGCCGCCAAAAAAAAAAAAGGATCTTCAAAGAATGTGCAATGGTCTGATGAAGAAACGGAGTGTTTGTTGTCCGTATGGGCATCTTCTGAGTTTCAGAAGAAGTTGGAGAGTACTACGAGAAAGGCCAAATTATATTCGGAATTGGTAGAAGAGTTGGCGAAAGCTGGGTTCACTCGAACGGCAGAGCAAATAATAAATAAACTAAAGAAACTAAAATCGGATTACCGCGATGCCAAAAAGGAGTTGTCCAAAAGTGGAGCGGGGTATGATAAGGCTGATGCCTTTCCATATTATGACGGGGCATTGGGACATAGACCTGCAAACCAGCTGACAGGGTCGCTGAATTCAGCTACAGCATCGCTGGATGATTCCAACTTTGCATCCTCATCCCTGTCTACTATTTCAACAGCAAATGATGACGGTAGGTTGGCGGTTTTTTTTTTTAACAGTAGCCTATATTTGGACTTGGAGGTTGTATTGTACAGTTCATCATATAGGGCAGGCCTATGGGTATCCACTATCCAGAGTCATGACGACGCCAGGCCCAGGAAATGAATCACAATCCATTTTTCCCATAGACATTTCAAAAAGTATTTATTTAAAGACCTTTTAAGCATTGTACAAAGCCAACTCGAGTCGTGACAAATCATGAAAAATCATGACAAATTATTTGTTTGGCCCGAAAAATTGTGTTTGTTGTCATGATTTGTCACGACAAGAGTTGGCTTTGTCCGCAGCGTAAACGTCTTTAAATAAATACTTTCTGAAATGTCTATGAGGAAATTTAACGGAGAATCATTTCCTGGGCCCTGGTAGGGGGCGGGACTGCGACGCTCTATAGTAGTGTCACGATATCAGTCTGTTGCACACTTTTATTGTGGTGTTATGTTCCAAGTGTTTCCTGTCTACTCTATTTGTTACTACCTGTCTTGTCTCTACCCTGATTGCTAACTTGAGTCCACCTGTGTCATGTTAAGTTCTCAGCCAATCATGTGGTGTTTGTAGTTATGTTTCACCTGTGTGTAGTTAGTATGTGTCTATTTAAGTCTCCCTGTGTTCAGTGTTTCCTTGCTAGATTATAAGTTATTGTTATGTTGTGTTCCTGCCTGTGTTCATTGCTAATAAATACTGGACTTGACCTGCTGGCCTGCTTGTTCTGCTTTTGGGTCCTCACCTGACACACACCGTGACAGTATAATCTAGCCAAAGAATGGACCCAGCAGAACAGAGACTTTTCCAGCAAAAGGTGGATGAATTTGACACTGCTGTGACGTGCCTCATCACCTCAGCTCCCGATCAGTGTGCTGAATTTGAAAAAAGGATTTCGACCCAGCAGCAATGGTTCCAGGAGCGGCCATGGGTGAGCCACTTTGTACCTCACATTAACATCGTCCGTGAGAGGCTAAAGGACTTTCGTCACTCCACCTCAGTTACACCTGCTCCTCACTGTCAGGCTTGGTATCATGAGCTTGCAACCAGCATGCTCCCATCCTGCTCCTGAGAATACCCAGCCCATGATGGACCTGCTCAGCTATTTCCAGAGCAGGGTGAAGATCCCTGTCTATTCTGACCCAGATTCTGAAGACGACTCATATCTAGGCACCAGCTTGGCTCTTGGGGGTCCTCGTGGGGCTGGTGCTCACAACATTGCTTTGGGTCGTGTTGCAACTTCTCCCAGTGTCCCTCCGAAGCCTCGTAAGAGGTCTGGTCGCCGGCGCTCTCGTCGTCACCGGCGCATTCCAATTCCCAGTGACGCCGAGACGCGGCCACCGCCGCCCAGCGACGCCGAGACGCGGCCACCGCCGCCCAGCGACGCCGAGACGCGGCCACCGCCGCCCAGCGACGCCGAGACGCGGCCACCGCCGCCCAGCGATGCCGAGACGCGGCCACCGCCGCCCAGCGATGCAGACGCACACTGCGACGCCCCAGTGCCGCCCCTGGCACACGATGCCCTGTCGCCGCCACAGCTCAGCACTACTGAGGCTGTGCTGCCGTCTAGTGCTAGTACAGATGCTCCTCTGTTGCTACCTGACCCTCCATCTGTACCTAGCCCCCCTACTCCTGTTTCCCAGCCTTCTGTTTTCCCAACTGCCAGGCCTTTTGTTCCCCGGGTCTCTGGCCCTCGGCTTCCTCAGACTGTTGCCCCTCCACAGCCCCCTCTGTTCAGCTCTGGAGTTCCATGCCCCTCTGCTAGAGGTTTGTTTGGTCCACCAACCAGCCCATTGACTATTCTCCCTGTCGGCCTGTCTCCCGGTTTGTATGTCTGCGTGTCTGTCTGCCAGTATGCTTGTGCGTTTGTCTGCCCCCCAGTAATTTTGTCCCCCTAATCTGTTTACCCACATGTTGTGTCAGACTGCATGTTTGTCTGCCTGTTTTACTGTCTGTCAGTTAGTTTGTTTGTCTCTTGGTTTGTCAGTTTGTGCCTGTCTGTTTGTCTGTGTGCTTGTCTGCGTGTCTCCCCACCTGCCTGTCTGTGTGACTCCTTGTTTAGCCCTGCCTAGAGCCAGTCCATTGTTCGGTTCCTATTTGTTTTGAGCTTGTAGATCTGTTATTTTTGCTTTTGTCCTACCAGTGCTGTTCTGTGCCCAAGTATTTTCTGTAGCCCCTGAACCCTCCTTCCGACTCCCCTCCACCCACCCTACTAAGTATTCTGTGATAATTTGTTGTTGTTGGAATGTCTAGGATCCATTCCTTGGGGGGAGGTACTGTCACGATATCAGTCTGTTGCACACTTTTATCGTGGTGTTATGTTCCAAGTGTTTCCTGTCTACTCTATTTGTTACTACCTGTCTTGTCTCTACCCTGATTGCTAACTTGAGTCCACCTGTGTCATGTTAAGTTCTCAGCCAATCATGTGGTGTTTGTAGTTATGTTTCACCTGTGTGTAGTTAGTATGTGTCTATTTAAGTCTCCCTGTGTTCAGTGTTTCCTTGCTAGATTATAAGTTATTGTTATGTTGTGTTCCTGCCTGTGTACATGTCCTGTTCATTGCTAATAAATACTGGACTTGACCTGCTGGCCTGCTTGTTCTGCTTATGGGTCCTCACCTGACACACACCGTGACAAGTAGGCTATATGCAGCTGAACACTGTACAATGTAGCCTGCAGATGGACACTGTACAGATGTACAGTACAACTTCGGGTACTCATATGAATAGCATATGAAGGACAATGATCTATAGAAATTATCGACTATAGTCAATCAATCAATCATGCATTAGTCTCTCAAGACAGACAGGGGTCGCTGTTTTCCTGTTATTTTCCGATGGGATTCTCAGATTGAACATGCATTGACAACTTATGTCTCATAGACATAGTTTTTTCTTTCAAATAGTCATATTATGACCATCAACATTAATAATGCACACAATTCCTATCTGTTGTATACTGTGTTATATACTGTTCATGTACCTCATGTGTGTGTATGTGTATAGCCTTAATATTGTGCTCGTATATTGCTTTTAGAATTGTCCAGCATCAGTGAAGCAGCATCTACTAGCACTGATACCCCTGACATCTCTGAAAACAAAGGGAGTAAGTATGCTAGGCATGCCTTTCTATTTTGTCCTGGGTTGTTGTGTAACCATTCAATTTGCGCCCTTCCTGCAATTGTTACCATTATGTATAGGCAAGAATGCAATTATCTTTGTATTTATACATTAAATAATTGTAAACCAATGCTGTTCTGTTCTTTAACTCAGAAAAACGTAAGCTTGATCAAGATGAGGTCCTTGAGTATCTGCAGAGTGCAGATGAAAGGGCTGAGGAGAGAGATGAGAGGATGCTGCAACAGATGCAGCAGTCGACGACTTCTCTGCTGGGGCTGGTGGAGAGGATGGTCTCTGCCATAGAGGGAGTCAGCAACCCTACTCGGGGACAGAACCGTAATGGCAATAGCTATATTGTGATTGTGATCATTGTTATAAGAGTGTTTGTTCAGTAACAGGTCTCTCCCATCTGGACTGGAGATGTGGAGACCCCTGTCACTGAACAAACACTCTTATGCCATGCATTAAAAAAGTACCTTTTCCCACCCACAAATATCCTTTGCAACACCTTAAATGCACTTTAGTTTATTTAGTTCTGTTTAAAACAGAAAAGAATGTGATCTGGAGTCAGTGGTCATTCCTTACATGTGTTTTTTTGCAGTATTTTTATGTTTGTATATTAATGTCAAAGACAAGAACATATATTTTATCCTTAAATAAAAAACACTTTGCTGCAATACTGAAAAGCCCAAAGGTTTACTGATGTCTACTGAGCTACATGGGGGACCATATTTGAAAATATGAAAATAGCAAAGTCTAGAAAAAGAAAATAGCATCTCCTGTCATTTCATTACATTTGGAACATAAAGTCATTAGGGGACATAAGCCATAAATACATAGGCCATCTACAAGCTCAGAATGCGTTGCATTGTGATGAGTTGTGATTGTAGATTGGCTATTTCTGGTAAAGAGATTTGATGTAAACATGCAGGAAAAGGACATCTAAAAAGGATGCAGTATTGGCATCAAAATGAACTTAAAAATACAATTAACAGAAATTTGTGTTTCTTTCACATCTTAATTGAAACAAAACAAAAGAACAAGCTGCCCAACTTGATATCAAACTTAAATGGCCAAAAATAATACTGTCTTAAGAAGGAACTGAGGAAGCCACATGGCATGTACAAGACAATGTAAACACATAATACTGTCTTAAGAAGGAACTAAGGAAGCCACATGGCATGTACAAGACAATGTAAACACATAATACTGTCTTAAGAAGGAACTAAGGAAGCCACATGGCATGTACAAGACAATGTAAACACAAATATAATATCAAAATATAGCAGCGTCTGCTCATTAAAATAAACGGGGTTGAAATAATCAAACAATGCAGCTCGCACATCAGCTCCATCCTGCTCAGGGTCTTGGAGTTCATGGACAGGGGGCTCCATGTCCAAATGCTGCTGCATTGCTGAAATGCCCCCGGATTCAAAGTATCTGTCCCCTTTCTCCTCACAAATGTTGTGGAGCACACAGCAGGCCAGAGTCATCTGCTTTATCAGGTCCACTTCACAGTCAAAAAACAGTTAAAAAATTGGCCATCACTTACCATGTCCCATAAGTGTGACTGTTTAAGTACACATGCATCATGCACACATCAACCCCACACACACATCCCAGAACAGACCCTTTCCATCCACAACAGCCTGCAGTATGATGGAATGGAATCCTTTCCTGTTGTGGTAGTCCCGTGCATATTGTTCTGGTGCTACTATGGCGGAATGTGGCTTCCATCTATAGCTCCAACACATTGGGGCACTCTCCATTTGTTGTGGAAAAAGGTAGCCATCTCCAACAACTTCTGAGCATCAGGGGTCCGGATGTGATCAGGAAGCAACACACTGATGACAGCCTTGCAAAAGTCCTGTGTGGTGGAATTCACAAATTAATAGCTAATAAAGGGGTCTACTTTAATGGTGGTCCTTTAACACATGAGTGGACACGATGGCTCTTGTCATGTCAAATATAAAATGTATAATTGGGCACAGAGATGAATAACATATGATGAACATAATGTATAGCCTACTGGAAATAAGGTTACATAACCAGCCATAATAACATGATTTCTTCCTCACCTGCAAACAATGGCAGGCAGTTGCAATGCCCACGCCAAAAAGGTTGCTGATGGTCCTGTAACATTCATTTGTGGCCATTCTCCAGAGGGCGATGGCAACTCTTTTTGCAACTGGGATGCACTGGCGGTAATTAGTGTCTCTCCGTTGAAGAACAGGGGCAAGACGGCGACAGATATATTGGAAGCTCTTCCGTGAGACCCGAAAGTTGCTGATAAAGCGATTATTGCTCCAACCAGGGACAATAAAATCCCACCAAAGGTGTGCCTGTGGATAGACCCACACCTCGGCCCTCCGTCTTCGGGTGTAGATCAATGACTGTGAAATGTTTATCCAAGTTGAATTACAGTTTTCTTAATTTATTTTTGATAAATAAATGAATATAGGCCTACAGGTAGAAAATAGGAACGTATAGTCCTACACATTTGTTTTTACTAATGGACAACAACACAACATGACAATTAAGTTAACATACCACCATTCGTCTTGCACGTAGTCTTCTACGTCTTCTCCTTGACACCAGCAGTTGATCCATACAGGTTTTTTGGATAAAAATAAATGTCTGCATTAACAGCACGAACGCTCGCAGATATTCTATGCGATCAACCGTCTTGAAAGCATGCAGGGCTACAGAACAAAAATACGTTTACATTAATTGCCAACGCAAAATGAAACGATCCAAACGTACGGATGCATCGCTATCCAGAATCCAGCTGAGGTTTGCGGGGCGTATCTGATAGTTATAATAACTTGTAACCCTACTGTGACATCACAACCTCGTGGATACCGTTTACATCGGTTTGTGTTGTGCAACGCCCTTGGGGTGTCTGCGTGTATGACGGATCCTCCTCCTTTTCAACATTTTGTGTTTAGGTACAATAGCACCACCAAATGAACCAGGGTTCAATCTGGTGGAAATGCAACCGGTTCGTGACCAGTTCGCAAAAAGCACCAAGGTTCGGAACCGCACTGGTTCTGAACCGACGTTCTTTTGGTGGAAAGGGGGTCTAAGAGGGAAGTGAGGTTTGGTAGTAGTACATGATTTTTACCTGTTACATTCAATTATAAAAATGACAGACTTCAGGGGTTCAAACATTCGGTTTATTTAAACACTGTTGGAACCAAGCTGAAATGTATGTTATGTTTGTCACCTGTCTGTCTTCTGCAGTACTGGCACTCCTCAGAGCAGGGCCAGTCCATTTGGTTAAGAAGGGTTGGAACGTGCCAAGTATTATAGAAGAGAAGGGGTGTCTGTATGATGGGTTTAACAGTGTTCTGGTTGTTAAAGTATTTGTGATTATATGGGCGCCTAGAAATGTGATTCAATTATGCTGGACAACATTTATTTAATAGATTATTCCTGTGGTATGGGAAATGTCTGTAAAAGCTAATTGATGGTTAATTGGGATCTGTACATGTGGTAGGATCCACTCCCTATAAAGGGAGGCTGCAAGGTACAGAGGATGAGTAGGACTGCTACGACGAGTGGGTGCATGGAGGACACAACATCTGCGTCGCTGAGGGTGGCGGTCGGTTTGAAATGGAGTCGGAGAAGGAATCATCAGAGGATGAAAGAAGTGATTTTGAGGATCCAAGAGCTTATGGAAATACAAAGAAAAGAAAGAAAGAAAGAAGGAGCTTCAGAGAGAGACGAAGATATCGGAAGATATGTGGTCGGGATGAGTTCGGACACACAAACCGACGGGCTTTTTAGTGAGCCTCAAGCGGTGGGAAAGTTTGTGGAGGAAATGGTTGGCAGGGTGAAGGCTGTGAGGATTACTAGGAGTGGTTTGGTGGTGATTGAGTGCAGGAACCGAGACCAAGCAGAGAAAGCAATACAGATTATGTAGTTTAATGATCGCTCAGTGAATGTTTTTTACCTGAGAGGAAAGAAAACGAGGGGAGTAATTAGTGGCGTGCCATTATCGATGAAGCCAGAGGATATGGATATTGAAGGAGTTGGTGTGATAAGGAGGATGACACGATTCAGGGAGGGGAAACGGGAGGACAGCTCGTCAGTTTGTCTTACATTTCAGGGTGATGTTTTGCCAGATCGTGTATATGTTGGGTACACTAGCTTCCGTGTTAGGCCTTTTGAAAGAGCACCACTAAGATGCTATTGCTGCCAAGAGTATGGGCACGTAGCATCTGTGTGCAGGGGAAAGAAAAGATGTGGGAGGTGTGGGAAAGAGAACTGTAAAGGAGAGTGTGAAGGGAAAGAACAGGCAAAGTGCATGCACTGTGGAGGAGAGCATTATGCTGGGTCAGAGAAGTGTACGAGGAAAGTGAAGGAGGTTAAGATACACAAGATGAAGGCAGAAATGAAAAATGTCTTATGCAGAGGTGGTAAAGAGAGTGGAGAAGCACAATGAAAAGAGGGAAACAGAAAAAGAGGGAAGGGAAAATGGACATGGCATCTGCATATGTATGTGTGACCGGTGTCAGAAATAGGTTTCTCTTTTTTTTTTTTTGGTTGTTCCTTTGATTGTTTTGCATATGTATTATTGTTGTATATCTATCAGTGATATCCTTCCATATATATATATATATATTACTTACCACTGTCGATTGGATATATGACCTAATGTGCAGGACCTAATGTGGAAGGACTAAGCATGACGTCAGCGTCATTAACTGACAGCTGTCAGGTGTGAGGAATGGAGGAGGAGCTGTCTAGAAAACGCAGATGGTTGCCAGTATAAGAAGTGGACTTGCTGGGAGAGGGTGTGTTGTGTGCCGCTGTTCTGTGTGGAAGTGACAGGTGACAGGTGACAGGTGACAGACGGAGAGGAGAACACATTATCGGGCCGATACCACACCATTAAGCGAGAGAGAGAGAGTGTCGGGCCGGGAGTCCGAGACGTGGAGGGTGTCTTCAGAGCGCTGATATCATTCTACATCGGCGGCCGGTTAACGCTGGCCGGCGTGTGTGAGTACCTTTCCATCCAGCGCTACTGTCTATGTCACCCTGCCATTACCCTGTGCTAGCCGTGAGACACTGTGGAACAGAGCAACTGGCCTTTGCCTTATGTGTATTCACAGCTTGTATTCACAGCTCCATGTGATGAATTGAAGTGGACGAAGATGATGATAAGAGGATGATGATGAATTACCCGGAAGGCTCTCTCTGCTGCTAACTGTCGAACCCACGCACTTTGCAGACTTTTGTAGTTGAACGATTTTAGGCTTTTTGTTATTTTGTTTCTTTTGTTAGTATAGTTAGTTTTGAATATTGTATTTTAGAGATTTATTAAAGATTGTATTTGTATGGTATTTTAGAGACCCACGTGTATAGGGCAATAAACATATGTTATATTTTCGTATGCCTGAGTCAGTGTCAGTCTCTCTCCACCTTTTTATGGTTGTGCTCTCTTACCTGGTAAAACTTGAATCTGTGTGCATCCTTGAACAAACTGAAGCTAAGAGTAATGATGACAAAAGAGTTGCCGTTCTCTTTAATCAAATAACGTGCTGGCGTAGTCCTAGGACTGTTGACTTAATAGGGTCGTACAACTTTGATATCTCTAGCACCTTAAACGGTGCAACTATAATAATTAGGCTAAAGGTTGTATGTCTTATAAAGTAATTGATAAAGAATATTCTACTGCCCAAATTCTGTGTGGCTGATTCGGCCTTGGTCACATATGGATAAGACCCGGTTCCTGGCTTTTATAGCTATGGTGATAAACTGCTGTTGAAATCTCAAGCAAGTCGGAAAGAATAAAGATGGTGCTGGAAGCAGCCAGAAGATTCTTGAGTGTGGTGGATGTCACTGGGGAAGATCTGGACGGTGTGCTGAGGGAGGATTTCTCAGTGCCTGAGGGTCTGAGTAACTGAATGGAATAGGGGATGGGGTGGGATCACAATGGGTGGACATTAACTTTTTATTTTAGTCGTGTTTTGATATGGCAGTTATAGTTTAAGTTTGATCCATAATTTGGGTCAGAAGGTGGCGGTAATGCTCCAAACACTGGATGCCAACCGCCGTTAAACAACAAAAAGAAGAAGAAGAGGATGAGTAGTACTTGGGCAGGCAAAGTGTTAACAGCCGAGAGACAGAGCTGCCAGGGCCCTTAGTTAAGGGATAGCCTTTAGTGCAGTCACTGTATGGTGTGTTGTCTTTAGTTGGGCTTTAAGTTTCCATTGTTTTTGTAAATCTATTTTCCACAGTCTTATTTATTGGAAACTGGAAAGGCCTTCATTTTTGAGAGGAATAAAGAATCAGAAAACCGGTAATTCTGAACAGCCCATAGGCCACTCGGCCAACTCTACATGCACATTCTAGTATCTAGTCGTTGATCTACACCAGTCATTTCTCAAAGTACTCTCACAGTCCAAAGGACCCTCATTGATTTACATTAGGACACACTCACACAATTCCATTGCATACATTTGTTATCTCTGCAACCCACATCTTCATTTACATCTGCATAATTATGAGATATACATCTGAGATATATTCTGTATATCATCTGACATTATAGTATGAAGATTTATAATATATGTACACAACATGTAGCACTAGATACTAAACTGAATGTAAATTGAAACAACAATTACAGTTCTGTTGTGAGAATTATCAAACCAACTTTGAGTTTTGGTCTGTGAGATTTAATCCCTGGTGGTGGTGGGCTATTTTTAGAATGTAATATGATGAGGATGAATTTTATTGCAGACAATATAGGTCCATATACAAAACAAGACACCGAAACAAACAATAAATCATAGAGATAGCCTACATGCTAGACTATTTTCACTCCATACAGTCCATATCAATTAAAAACATATAGACACTGCCTCCAGTGTTTCCAAAAGCAAAAGGAGAACCTTGTATCTAATTGTAATTGTACCTCTCAGTCCCGTCATAGTACTTCCGGACTGGTGCCAACGGATTGTGTGGCCGTAGCTGGTCTTTCCCTAGTGGGTCTGATCGAGGGTAGCTACTGGGACGTAAGTCGGGACTTGATCACCCCGGCTGGGTCACCCGAGTGAGGGGTATGATGTTCGCGAGACCAGAAACCCTGATGACCTTGGGATACATCACTGCATACGTCCCAGTTGCATCCATGCGATGTATTTTCGTTCTGTATCGCCCTGTGATCCCTGTTAAGGCCACAATTAATACATTTGACTCCTTCAATCTACACATAAATCTACATAAAATTCCTCAGTAGCCTACACTGGAGAGAAACCCTATGGATGTGATCAGTGTGGACAACACTTCTCTCGCATGAATATAGCCTTTAAACGCCATGAGAGAACTCACACTGGAGAGAAACCATATGGATGTGATCAATGAGGACAACACTTATGCATATGCACTTATGCACCATATGCATTACACTTGTTTACAATAGGGTCCACCATTTTCAATTAATCTGATCTTTAGCTTGTAGATCGGAAACATTTTGAAAGTGAAAATGGTGTGTGCGTGTGTGCGCGCGCGCAGTGTAAGTATTGAACCCATAATATCTATGATTGAACCAATGAGGTTCAAAAAGAACAAGCTTGTGACTAAATAATAACTACGTGAGTTCCACCACCAGAGGGCAGCAAATTTCCACAAAAGAATAAACTTCAGCTGCATCACATCTAGATACATTTAGCTCAGTGATTCTCAAACATTTATATTTCAATGCCTCTGAGAGTGTACAAATGGAACCAAATTTGCTATAGAGCGCCGAAGTCCTGACGTCAATCGCTCATCCCCTGGTTCACATAAGTCATTTATCTATGGAGAATAACATGGGGTCATCTTAAAATCGTTTCATATAAGCATTGTTGGGTATATTACTTTATATTTGGAATATATTTCTTATTACTTATTACCTTAATTTGTCAAGTAATATATTGTATTACATATTACTGTCTGAGCAAGAGTAATATATTAATATTACTATTACATATTACTTTTTTTTAAATGCTCAAATCGAACAATTAAATATTTAGTATAATTAAATTATACATTACGTAGACCAGTGGCGTATCTACAATAAGGCGAGGCCAAACGGCCGCCTAGCCAAATCCATTTGAAAACACGACTGAGAAAAAAAGAGGACAAACACCAGACCTGAGAACTGTTAGTGGGGAGCGGAAATACGTAATTCTTTAACTTCTGCAGTTGTCACATAATGTCACAAGACAGAGCCACGGGCAACGAGACAGACAGACAGAAAGTAATACAGAAAGTAATGCAGTAATACAGAAAGATTTTTAGAATATATTACAATTTTTGTGTTAAGTAATGTATTATATTACAAGTTACCGTATTCCGGTAATATATTACGTAATATATTAAGTTATGTAGTGTTAGTTACCCAACACTGCGATATAAGCATTGTGGTCCAAAAATAAACAAGTTGTCTCTTAGGTGTCTCTGTATCGCTTGTGACAGTCAGTCACTCATACAGTAGTGCGGCAGCCGACAGGCTTCTTTTGTTTAAAGTGGGAAATTTGGTATATACTGTAGGCTAGTTTTTTTTATTGGCCTAAAATATTGTCTATATACATACATTCATGAATCCACTTGCTGAATGGTTGTTAGTATTGGGCAATTTTCTTTTTCATTAACATCCTATGGCAGGCAAAATTGTCAAAAATGTCAAACTAGGGGGTTTTCATGATTCTGAATCCATTCCAAGCATTAGTTTTGCACAAAAAACACTCCTTGGGCTAAAAACGGCCATAGACGTAAATGTGATGAGGTCAGCGCAAATGTGATGAGGTCAGCACATTTTGGGCAAGTGGCTATGCGGCTGTTTTTAGCCCAAGGAGTGTATTTTGTGCAAAACTAATGCTTGGAATGGATTCAGAATCATGAAAACCTAGTTTGTTACATGCTACTTAAAGTGAAAGGAAAGTTTGACATTTTTTGCCTGCCAAAGGATTTTAATCCTACAAGAAACCCCTATAAAAAAATACCAATACCGACAGCCGGTCAGCAATTGGATTCATGAATATATAGACAATATTTTAGGCCAATAAAAAATACTATATACCAAATTTCCCACCCGTCCACCTCGACAGTCTGTGTCTAGCGAAAATGTAACTAATTCAGTAGCAGTAACAATAGCGTTTTCTCTCAGTCAGTTGATTCTTCATATCCATATGAGTGAAAACACAGTTCTTATATGAGGTGATCTAAAATCCCCCTATGGGGATTACAATGCAAATAAAAAGTACATAGTATGTGGATTTGCGCCCTCTACCGATATTGACGTCAGACGGTGCTCCCAGAGTACAAAAAACACTCATTTTCTCAATCCATTTCTTCACAGATCTCAACTTTTTCGTGCCAAGGATCCACAAATTGTATTTCAACGCTAAAATCTAAATTTACACAGATGTTTTCCCAGTTTAAATGGGTTAAAGGACTACTTCAACCATTTTCAACCTCGTCTTTCATAGCCTATAATAGAGGGTATGCGTGTGACATCATCATCATACCCGGAAGTTACATGGAAAAGCCTATTGAGTGGCAAAAAAAACTACTTTCCAAACAGAAAAGCCATATCTGATTGCATTAATCTACATTAAACAACCTTAAACTCACTTTGCTACTCACTTTGCCATTTTGGGTATGCATGTGCATATCCCACTATTGGTCCTCATTATTGGTCATTTTAAATTGGAAGCCTACCATGTTTCTTTTACTGTGTCTCATATAGGAGGGCTGGGACGCAGACTTCAGAAACCCACCTATCATTAGGCAGATCTTCTTGTTTTAACAGTTTGTAGATCTAAATATTTTCGACCAATGTTCCCCTCAAAATAAGGGTGCTTGGGTTCAAGTGTAAAACAAAACAACTGGTTCCGTTCTTTAATCTTTATGGTGGTTTACTTTACTGTATATCACATCTGCATCTTCCAACCTGAATAGTGACATGCCCGCTTTGGTTCCATGTACTACCTTTTGAGTGGTGCAACCACTCCAAGGAACAGCAATGTCCGTGTTCACCTATGTGACTATGTGTGTGACTCATGTGTGACTCATGAGTACCAGTAGGGGCGCTGTCGTGCCAAAAACAGAGAGAAGGAGATAGTGCTGCACTGTTGCCTGCTAATGAGAGAGAGAGAGAGAGGGGGGTGGGGGGTGTGGCAGTGGAAGGGGGGGAGTTGCACTCAGTTCACACGGGTGTGATTTTATTTGTCCGACAGCCGACAGGCTTCTTTTGTTTAAAGCGGGAAATTTGGTATATAGTCTTTTTTATTGGCCTAAAAAATTGTCTATATACATACATTCATGAATCCACTTGCTGACCGGCTGTTAGTAATCTTTTTTATAGGGGTTTCTTGTGACCCTACCATTAACATCCTATGGCTGGCAAAAATGTCAAATTTGACTTTTGCTTAAGTAGCATGTGACATGTCAAACTAGGGGTTTTTCATGATTCTGAATCCATTCCATTCCAAGCATTAGTTTTGCACAAAATACACTCCGCTAAAAGCAGCCATAGCCACTTGCCCAAATGTGCCCAAAATGTGCTGACCTCATCACATTTGTCATTATGTCTATGGCCGTTTGTGTATTTTGTGCAAAACTAATGCTTGGAATGGATTCAGAATAATGAAAACCCCCATAGTTTGACATGTCACATGCTACTTAAAGCAAAAGGAAAGTTTGTCAAGTTTTGTCATTTTTGCCTGCCATATGATGTTAATGGTAGGGTCACAAGAAACCCCTATAAAATAAATTGCCCAATACTAACAGACTATAGGCCTATACCAAATTTCCCACCCGTCCACCTCGGCTGCCGGACTATTTGGTTCCAGTTCCGAACCAACTTTATGGGATCTGAATCAATTCATTTGGTTCAAAATTAGGTGGGGAAAAAAGACCTTAGCAACAGTGAGAAACTGTCATGGAGTTGGAATTCAACAGTAGCACACAGACTTCAATCACCCAGCTTTGCTGTGAGAGAATGTGGAACATTCCTCGCTAGCATCAAACAGATGTTCATAACCTCATACCATCTGTGTGTGTGTGTGTGTGTGTGTGTGTGTGTGTGTGCGTGCGTGCGTGCGTGCGTGCGTGCGTGCGTGCGTGCGTGCGTGCGTGCGTGCGTGCGTGCGTGCATATGACAGCTTGTCACAAAACAATAAGACACATTAAGACTAAAAAGAAAACATTAAGACTGATAATGATGATTCATATGGATACTTAAGCCATAGGCGCACACGTGACGTCACAATATATTGTCAGCTCTGTAAAGGACGGGAGAACATGAAAATCTTATATGGGTAAAAGTAAATATAATTTTACAAAGTGACAACAGTAATAATTAATAATCAGTTCACATGAGTAAAAGTAAATATAATTTTACAAAGTGACTCCAGTAATAATTCATACTCATTTCACATGAGTTCTTACTCATGTGAAATGATTATGAATCATATATTTTTACAAAGTGACTCCAGTGAATTTCATAAGCATCACTTATAGTATAATAGCTCACATTAAATGTACCCAGTATCAAAAGCGCTTTTCATAGTAAACAGCTAAACACAAATATTTAGAATCTACTTAACCACTTCCACCCTGGTGTCACTATTTTGGACACGCCATTATAGGTGAAAATTGTCACATATTTTGCTGTACATTACCTAGGGCTGAGGTGGTTAAGTACTGTAACAAAGCCATCTAAGGATCTACGGACATTTGGAGACAGACAGACAGACAGACTCTTCATGTGTCTCTTCATGTTTTGATACCCTATTTGCCTGTCCCTTTGACCGTGACTTTGGAGAAGAACGGCAGGCTGTGATTGGTGGAGGAGAGCGATGGGCGGACCTCCTCCACACTGAGTTTGATTGATCTGAGGTCGGCGGAGGACAGGGTGCTTTTGACGGACAGGAGTGCCGACACGTGACGAGCACTGCAATAATAAACAAGACAATGATACATACTTAGATAGCATTTTATGTAGACATAGCACTCTATAGTGTTTACTCATAGCAAGGGACGTCGGACTGGTGGGACACAATTACTAGGGCCCCAGGGTGTAACCTGACTCCGCCAGATTGCGGCAGTATTGAGTTCACAAGTTCCCTCCTCCTGCCTGCATCTGGGCTCTCTCAAGCAGAAACGATAAACCGGAAGCAGCTGGACAAAAATGATGATATCTCCATAATAATTTCGAGTTGTAGTCTTGTTAGGTTGTGTTTACATTTGCACTGTGGCAGCGCTTCAATACGTCATCAGTATCGCGTTGATCCCACCTCTAGTGGCCACATATCTCTCCGGTCAGAAATGGCTCGGAGTACATTGTCTCTGCCCGAGAGGGACCAGATGGGAGCAGGAGGAGGAACTCACTGCTGCCACCAGCTAGCGGAGTCAGATTACCCAGAGAGGGGGGGGGGCATCAACAGCCTGGATTAAAAAAAAGAAAAGAAAAAATGTGCGTGTTGTCCCAAGGCCCAGAATTTGGTGCTACAACCCCTGCTCATAGCCTCACTGTACAGATATTCTACAGTCAGACAGATGCTAGGTTCGTAGCTTGCTTATGATTCTTGATGACTATGTCTATGTCTATGTCTTGATGACTATGTGTTTTGATGTATTACCTTGTGTTGTTCTTGCTTACTGTAAATCACCCTGGTGTCTGCTAAATGCCTAAATTGTAAATTGTATAATTGTATGGTAACCATATCTCCCAAAATGCCTTGCAGTAAGTCAGGATACAATAATACACAATACGATACGTAGCTTGCAGAGTTAGTTCAGTCAGATATACTTGAGGGGTTAATACGCTGCATTACTATGCGAGTGTGTACAGCTGTTTGCAAGACCCACATGTCATACGTTGATGTGGCTGATCAATTGGGCGAGGTATTTAAGATAACCTAAGACTGAATTCTTCCTGCTTTAGTTCTGCATATGGTTCCTGGTTATTATGCGCTGTTTGCTCCCACCGCCACCCCAGCACCACCGGTGGGCTCTGCTATTTCTGTTCCCCATGGGGGGGTTGTTATTGTATATCTATCTAGTACTTGGTTTAGACTAGTCATTGGTTAGACATGGGTTAAGGTTAGGTTTAGATGTGCTGCCCCGTGGGAGGTTAGGTTTAGGGTGTGGGTTTGAGATAGGTTGTAGTTGTAGGACTAATGACTGGTCTAACCAATGACTAGTCTAAACCAAATACTGTCTAAACTAAGTACTGCACCACCTGTGTAATTGTGCCGAGCAGGGAGAAAATGTAGCAGAGCCGAACGCCAAGATAATATATCCATTCAATGTATGAATGTATTCTCATTCTATAATAAAATATTTGTTCAATCTCTCAGAGTCGTGAGTTATCTGATTAGATTACTGCAATGCACTTTATTCAGGTATCAGTAAACAGAACATTTACACAGTCTACAACTGATACAAAATGCAGCTGCTAGACTACTGACGCGCACAAAGATAAGTGAGCACATTACACCTGTCCTTGCGGCACTCCATTGGTTACCTGTAAGTTTTAGAATAGATTTTAAGATTTTATTACTTGTTTTTAAAGCTCTAAATGGTCTGGCACCTGCTTACATTCGTAATCTTTTAACTCCCTACAAACCTGGCCGCTGCCTGAGATCATCCAGTTTAACCCTATTAAAGGTTCCAAAATCTCGCCTTATCACAAAAGGCGACCGGGCCTTTGCTGTACGGGCCCCTCGGCTGGGGAACTCACTGCCTGAGGATCTCAGGCTGGCAAACTCAGTATCCTCTTTTAAATCACGGTTAAAAACTCACCTTTATTGCACATCCTTTTTATGAAATGTTTTAATTGTGTTTATTTTTTACTGCTATTATTATCTGTAAAGCACTTAAACTTGTTTTTGGAAAGGTGCTATATAAATAAAGTTATTATTATTATTATTATTATATTAACCTGCGGGCCGCATTAGGTGAAGGTGGGAGCTACATGTGGCCCTCAGGCCGCCAGTTGATACTAACCTGAGGGCCGCATTAGGTGAAGGTGTGGGCCACATGTGGCCCCCAGCCTACAGTTGATATTAACCTGCGGGCCTTTTCTTTTTCTAGTTTGAACCTTTTAACCTTTTAACTAGTTCTCTATTAAAATAGTTTTTACTTCTTTCTGTACAGCGCCCCCGGTGTAGAGGGATGGTATGACAGACTGGTATAAACAGTGCCCCCAGTGGGGAGGGATGGTATGACAGACTGACTGGTATAAACAGCGCCCCCAGTGTGGAGGGATGGTATGACAGACTGACTGGTATAAACAGCATCCCCAGTGGGGAGGGATGGTATAAACAGCACCCCCAGTGTAGAGGGATGGTATAAACAGCGCCCCCAGTGTAGAGGGATGGTATAAACAGCGCCCCCAGTGTAGAGGGATGGTATAAACATCCCTCAACTGTAGGCTGGGGGCCACATGTGGCCCCCAGCCTACAGTTGATATTAACCTGCGGGCTGCATTAAGTGAAGGTGGGGGCCACATGTGGCCCTCAGGCCGCCAGTAGCCCATGTATGGGATAGGGGATACATTAAAAAAATAAAATAAAATCTTCTCCCTCAGTGGTTGTGGCCCTAAGCGACCGCTTATACTGCTTATGCCTAGAACCGGCCCTGAAACCAACAGACAACTACACAACCCTTTGTCACTCACTGATACAGGTACAGTGACATTATCATGATGGCAGAATGGCAGCACGCCATTTTTTTTTTTTTTTTTTTTAAATCATGGCGGCCCCCTACAGTCGCGGCCCACCGGGAAAATGCCCGGTATGACCTGTGGCCAGTCCAGCCCTGCTGCACCTGTGTAATTGTGCCGAGCAGGGAGAAAATGTAGCAGAGCCGAACGCCAAGATAATATATCCATTCAATGTATGAATGTATTCTCATTCTATAATAAAATATTTGTTCAATCTCTCAGAGTCGTGAGTTATCTGACCGAACATGCCATAATGCCAGCCGATTTGACCGTTATCATACCATCTTATGGGCCCAGTATGTCCCGTTATCATACCATCTTATGGGGCCAGTATGGCCATACTGGCATACTCACCATAGCCTGGTCAAGGTTTCCCCCTGGTGGACGTGTCATTTCCAACTATTGTCGGTGCATGGAAACTAGGGGCTACTAATACTATTCTCTGCCTATCGGGACGTAACTCGGACGGCGCTGAGTCGGGTCTGGTGGCCTTCGCAACGCTCGGCACGGCGACTCGCTCGGAGCGCCTCGCTCGGCGGTGCCTCACGTAGCTCAAGGCCACCAGACACGGCGCGCCTCCGTCAGGACATCAGTGATAATGACAATCGCTGATAATGACATACTGAAACAGTGAGTATGCCAGTATGGCCATACTGGGCCCATAAGATGGTATGATAACGGCCATACTGGCCCCATTCAATGGTATGATACCAGTGGAATGGGGTGATAATGCCTTGCAGTCTGCCTTGCAGACAGACCTGTGAAGAAAGACAGACAGACAGACCTGAGGTCAGGGTAGTCTCTGGCCAGCGTTGCGACCTCCAGCTGTATACTTCCTGGATCCTGGAGTCTGATGACCTCTGCCAACCTGGACAGGACCGCGGACACACCTGTCTCTCTGGAGCCCTGGGGACGGACGGACGGACGGACGGACGGACAGACATGCTTCGAATGTTATCAACCCATATCAGCCAGTAGCTAGGTTACTTATCAAGACAATGCAATAGAGCACCGAAGTCTGACGTCACTTTCAGTAGAGGGCACCAACACACAGGTTTATAGGTTTTTTATTTGTATTGAAATCTCCATAGGGCGATTTTATGTCGCTTCATAAGAACTGTGTTTGAAAAATAAACCGACCACCCCGGCGTTTCTGTCAGGGGAGTGGCTGTGCGTCGTTAATGATGTCCATTCATATTTGATACAGCCAGTTTCTAGAGAAAATGGAATTAATGTGACCGCAAAAGCCTTGAAAATACATATGAATGCAATGTCGCTGAGCATATACGTCACGCCCAGCTGACAACATATTGCGTTCCTGAGATTCCTCGTTGACGTAAGCTCAGCTGGTGGTGACTCGACTCGTACTAACCATGATACATTATATATCAATAAAATAAAAATAAAAATAAACGTAATTAACGTTCAGTTTCTGTTGTGCGACGGGCTGCGGGCAGAAGCAGCCTACCCGGAAATGTAGTCTCTGGGTTGTTTGGCTCGTTTCTAACGCTTATTTTGTTACTCTTTGGGTATATTTGTACATTTCCACCTTCAGTCGATGCTTCATATCCATATGAGTGAAAAGGCCGGGGTGGTCGGTTTATTTTTCAAACACAGTTCTTATATGAAGCAACATAAAATCGCCCTATGGAGATTTCAATACAAATAAAAAACCTATAAACCTGTGTGTTGGTGCCCTCTACTGAAAGTGACGTCAGGACTTCGGTGCTCTATGGAGCCTACAGCCAGCAGCCAGCTGGCTGCGATTAGGAAACGCGGAAGAGAAATCACTGGCGCCGTAATGCACCCTTACTGGTGTGTAACTCTGAGTGTACAAATGGAACCAAATGGACCCTTACGGGTGTGTGACTCTTGAGAGTGTAGAAATGGAACCAAATGGACTCTTACGAGTGTGTGACTCGGATGGAGCTCGTTAATTTTTATTGATAACGATCACCTTATCAATATCGAGCCGGGTTCTTATCGAGCCCACTATTGAGCATTTTCTATTATTTTGTGGAAAGACAGGAGACAATAAATTCTGAAAAGAATCAGTATCTTTTACTAGGGCCTTCAAATACAGTACATTTCTAACAGGCAATTGACCTTTTTACCAATAAAATAATATTAAAGATGGAGTGCCACAATTTTTGTATTTTTTCAGTTTTTCATGTGTCTATGAGGTGACGGTACTTCATTAGACACCCTGGAGTCATTTTTATGTGCAATGGTGTATTAACTTTGTATTTAGGGTTTCTTCCTGGAGGCTGAACCCTTGACAGTCAAACGGGCCAATGAAATAAACAGTAATATAGTGACTCCACACTATCAGCTCCTCCCCTAACCCCTCCCCCTTTATCATACAACTACAGCTGTGGGTGCGGCTTCAGTTCAGGTGGATCACCACCCATCACCACCCACCAGGCAAACCAGGCATACTTAATGAACTGGTGGGCGTGTCCACATAAAAGCATGATTTTAACAAATACTGTACACTTTTTGGAAAAAGTTCTTCCCCCATATATTATAATAATACCTGATGATCATGTTTTAGGGTGGAAAAAAATCGTGGCACTCCATCTTTAAAGAAACTGTTAAACTTCAAAGTGTTATTTTGTTTACCCTGGCAGCGCTAGTTGGTAGGTATGAATACACTTTTAGATCGACATGTTTGTGCCAGCATGGATGATTACATTTATGTCTTGATCGCCTCTTGCCATGATTGTTTGAACATGACCTCATGTGCCGCTATGCAAGATAACAGGCTTGATAAGCCCAAAACGTATTGATAACGGGTACTCAATAAGCTTGTTATCGGATTTTATCGGGTATCGGTTATCGAGCTCCATACCTACTCTTGAGAGTGTAGAAATGGAACCAAATGGACCCTTACAGGTGTATGACTCTGAGAGTGTAGAAATGGTGTACACATGGCACGCACACACACAATTTAGACCTTACAGGTCTAAACACACAATTTAGAGCTTACAGGTCTAAATTGTGTGCGTGCATGTGTGTCTGTGCGTGCATGCGGGCATGTGCGGGGATGCACACGCAGATCTGACATACCAAAGATCTGACATGCGGAAACAGCGGTCGGACATGCGCTGCTCCGTGCTTGCGGTTAGGTGATAGTTTGAGGTAGGTGCGAGCGAGCGTGTGTGTGTGTGTGTGTGCGTGTGTGTGTGTGCGTGTGTGTGCGTGCGTGCGTGCGTGCGTGCGTGCGTGCGTGCGTGCGTGCGTGCGTGCGTGCGTGCGTGCGTGCGTCACCTGATCAGTGAAGTAGAGGTCGAGGTTGTGGGCGTCGTCGAGCATCAGCCTGGCGGCCGTTTCCTGTTCCTGTCTGCTCTTCATCCTCAACTTCCTCTTCATCATCCTCCTCACGTACTCCACTGAGACCGCCGAGTGAAGGCGGGACACTAAGACCTGCACGCACGCACGCACGCACGCACGCACGCACACACGCACACACGCACACACACACACACACACACACACACATATCAAGAAAGGGACAGACAGACAGACAGACAGACAGACAGACAGACAGACAGACAGACAGACAGACAGACAGAGGGTCTCACCTCCATACAGGTGGGTTTGATGTCAGAGAGGTGAGACAGGTGTTCATGCAGAAGGCTCAGCAGTCCGTCCACGACCTTCTCTCCGTCCTGCATCCAACCCTGGGTCCACAGCTGTCTGTACCACACCTGCACGCACGCACGCACGCACGCACGCACACGCAGACGCACACGCACACACACAGTCATTGACCTCACAAGTCGACTCGATTCGACAAGGGTTTCCACATATTATACAGACTACAGAATAATACTGGTCCAAGCACAGAGCCCTGTGGGACTCCGGAGGCAGCAACTAAAAAACATTGCGTGGATGCACCTGGGACATATCCTCAGTGATGTATCCCAAGGTCATCGGGGTTTCGGGTCTCTCGAACATCACACCCCTCACAGGGGCGCCTAACTTTGTTTCCAGGTGGGGGAGCACAGATTTGGACTCATGCGCGTAAAAGTGGCTTTTACTTTCCCTCTCCACACGCAAGTTATATGAACAAACTGACAAAATGCATCATAAAAAGGCATAGGCCTATTTAGGCTACAAATGACATTGGCATTAAACCCCAAATGTGCTCTTGCGCTCCGGGGTGGTTAATTCCCTCATCATGGCATTTACTGTATATCCAACGTGAGTTACGTGTCCAGAATGTCATTATGTAGGCTACATGAGATGGACACTGCTGCTTGTGCTGCTGCTGCTGCTGCTGTTGTTGTTTTTATTATTGTCCTCCGACGACAACGGACTCAACGTTAGCACTCGTTCCCTGCTGAACACTGCTGCTGGTGCTCATGAAGGCCAAGGGTTCATGAACTAGACTTGATTTGGGCTTGGACCCACCAAATAAATCACTCATTCTCTTCTGAGCCATGTTGACAACAACAACACACACATTCAGGCTGACCGGAGAAATTCAAATCCGTGCGCCCCGTGCGTAAAGGTAACCGGAAATAGCGTCAGCAGCAGAGCAGTAGCCTCGGAAACCCAGACGTTTTTATTTCCAGGGAGAAAAAGCAGAGCAGAGACGATGATACAAAAAACCCCCCAAAAAAGTCACACAAATGTAGTTTAAGAATACTATTTATTTTATCCTCCAACCAGTCCACTTTTTATTTATATAAATAATAACGTGACATTATATCTTTTTTTAAATTTCCTTTTTTTTTGGTAGGCTACTGCACATTCATGTCATGAATAATAATTTAAGAAATCATAGCAGATTATATGAGTAAAAAAAAAAGGATCTCAATTCCACAGCTGTGGAAAAAACTTCCAGCTGTAGTACAGTCATGGCCGGCCTGTAGATGGCCACAAAAAAAAAGAAAAAGCTTATTCTGGTATTTCACACAGGTGTTGCCAAATAACTAATTAACTTGCCAGTCAGATGCGGATGCGCATATGACATATCTAGGTCATATCAATTTAATCAGCAGAGCAGTGCTGCTTCTCTCTCTGAGTCTGCACACACTGACTGACCAGCTAAAATGTACTTTAAAGTGGGGTCGCAATGCGACAGTTCATTTTAATCTGGTGTCGCAGCTGCTCCGTTTGCTCCATGGCTCAGGCGTGCCTGACCCCTCACTCAGGCGACCCAGCCGGGGTGATCAAGTCCCGACTTACGTCCCAGTAGCTACCCACGATCAGTCTCATTAGGGAAAGATCACAGGGGACACAGGCTGGGGCGCTAACTGTAACTGCTCACCTAGGGCAGGGGTTCTCAACGTTTTTGGCCGGGGACCCCCGGAAATGCTTTGGCAATGTCTCGGGACCCCCGCCCCGCCCCCTCCCGACCCCCAATATAAATTGACTGCTACAATAACCTTAAACCATTTTGGGCGGGAACCCCTTTTGGTGTTTTAAGCATTGTTATAATTTAGCTATTGAAAAATAGCAGATCTACAAGCTCGTAGCGCGCCACCGAGTGGCGCGCTACGAGCTTGTAGGTCTGCTATTTTTGAAAAACCGTGAAAATATATATATATATATATATTTTTTTTTTTGAAAATAATTTGGGGACCCCCT